>NW_022589709.1:15526211-15546604 GCF_004348235.1 Phoca vitulina
ACCAAGGGCCCACAGCATGTTGGGGGTTTACGTTCTTCATCCCAGTCCATTGTCCGCCAGCGGTCGCGCGGCCCCCCCCCCCCCCCCCCCCCCCCCCCCGGGACGGCAGAGCGAGAGTTGGCAGGCCCTGGTTGGAGTCACGCCTCTCACAGGTACGAGCGCCGGGCAAGCTATTTCATCACTCCGCCCTTCCGCCCCTCATCATAAAACCAGCACCCTCACATCCACCTGCTGGCGCTACCGGCCAATCGAATGAGATGAAGAACGTAAACCCCCAACATGCTGTGGGCCCTTGGTAGATTTTTTTTTATTTGATTTTCCCTCTTCCATCCCTCAGGGACCGACAGAAGCTCATTTCACTCTCCCAGCAAGGTAGGCAGGAAGTGAGTGCCACAGAAGGTTTGGTGCTGCTCCTGAGGTCGGTTCGGGGACTGACCACCAGGCTGTTAGTATCTGAGGGTTCCTGACCAATCCGCCAATGGCTCTATGGGGAAGCAGGGAGGGGGGGTTCTGGCTGTTCAGGGGGGAAGGGAGGACCCCTCCCCGCACCACCAACCCCCCATCTGGGGAGTGTCAAGCCGGCCGGGCCCTCTAGCTGCTGCCAGCCCCTTCTGAGCTTGCATCAGCAGAGAGGTGCAGCATGCTGAGGCCTGGCTGGGCCGGCTCCACGCTCCATGTGCCCTGGCCCCCATACGCCATTTGTCGAGCAGCAGAACAGAATTTCCTCATAAATAAACAAGATCTTGGGTTTCACGTTGGGGAGGCGATGACAGAAGAGGGCCTGGGGCTCTCGCCGTTATCTGCACCCGGGCCTGCCAACTCCTCGCTGCCTGGAAGGGCCGAGAGGAGAGAGGAAGGAGAGCCTGGCCAAGAGCACATTTTTTGGGTGTAGAGTCACTGCCTGGCGGCTGGCCGCAGCTCCTCTCATTTCCCGCGACGTCCCTCACACTGGCCACGAGGGACTCTGGGCTCGGCAACCACCAGAACCCCTGCCCGGCCAAGTGCGAGCACCTGAACTTGGTTAAGAGGGAGGGGCGTTGGAGGGACGGCCAGAGCCTGGGAGGTGTCAGGCCTGGAGAGCAGGAGTCTAGGAGTGTCTAGTCTAGATCACCTGTGTGGTCCTGAGGGAATTTTCGGCTCAACCCTACCCAGCCAACATGGTGTTTGTTCTGTCCTGTGCCAAGCCCAGTGCTGGCTAAGGAGGAAACTGAGGATGGTCCCAGGCAGTCAGTCTTCAGGGGCAGTGCATTCAGTGTCCACGTCGGATGATCGGATCACAGGCAGAGAACAATCTCCTCCCAGCTTTGGGAGAGTGAAAGAAATGGAATACTACACAGTAATTAACAAGGATGAATTACACCACACAGACGAGTCACGCACACGTAATATTGGACAAAAGAAACCAGACACAGAAGAACATGTATTGCATGATTCCATTTATATAAAGTTCAAAACCACGCAAAATCCACCTGTGATGATCAAAGTCAGAACAGTGGTTACCTCGTGGAGGGGAGACTGACTTGGAAGGGACACGAGGGAGCCTTCTGGGTCTTGCCATGTTCAATCTCTTGATCTGGGTGGGGGTTCCGTGGGTGTCTACATCAGGAAAAGACCCTGAGCTGTCCTCCGGGGATGAACGTGCTTTTTTGCTCTACGTTACGTGGGTTAGACCTCAATGACAAGTTTTTTAAAAAAGTATCCTAACAGGAGTAAAAATCATGTCCTTCCATGACTAAAACTGCCCACCGACTGCCTGTCGCTTGGAAGATGAAATACAAGCCCCTCACCAGAACCTATGAGGCCCTCCCTGGTCTGGGCCTTCCAACCTCTCACCTCAGTGTCGCCTCCTCAGAGAGGCTGACCCTGACCATTTATTTAAAATAAGCTCACCCCCGGTTACTCTGACTGTGTTGTCTTGTTTTACCGTCATCTTAGCAGGTACGGCTGTCCGAGGTCACCTTGTTTATGTGTGTATTTGTGTTGGTTAGCCTGCCTCCACTGGCGGGTCCTTACAGAGCTTTCCTATTCACTCAGGATCCCCACAGCCTACTTGGTGCAGGTGCCTTAGGCTTGAGGCGTTTGCCTCTCTAGCATCCCAACCCCCTCCCCATTTAGCCCAGCGTTCCACCTGTTCCCAGGTCTCAGGCCATGTGGTCTGGTGGTCATTTCTGGAGAAGACTTTGAATCTTCCCTGCTGTACTTGAACCTGAATGGATGTGGGGCTTGGGGCTGCAGCTGCTGCCACCATGGCTACTATGTGAGGGAGGGAAGCACTGATAACTGAGACTAGGTCTTGAAAATATCACTCGAGGCTCAAACTGTATCTGAAGCCAGCAAGACCTGTACCTGTGCTTTCCAGTTATGTGAATCATCAGGTTCACATTTTTTTCAGCTAGTTTGTCTGGATTTCCTTGCAACCAATGAGTGTTCTGTGCTAAGCCCCCATGCTGGCTGCGGAGGAAACTGAGGACAATCCCATTCATTCTCTAGGGGGCAGTATGCACTGTGGCCACATGTGATGAAGCGCAGATCACAGAAAACACACCTTCCCCCAAGTGGGAGAGTATTTAGCTGCTCAAAATAGTCCCTGACTAAATAAGTAACTGTGTGCATGAATGGTTGGATGGATGGATGAGTGGGTGGATGGATGGATGGATGGATGTGTGGGTGGATGGATGGATGGATGGATGAGCGGGTGGATGGATGGATGGATGGATGAGTGGGTGGATGGATGAGTGGGTGGATGGATGGATGGATGAGTGGGTGGATGGATGGATGAGTGGGTGGATGGATGGATGAGTGGGTGGATGGATGGATGGATGGATGGATGAGTGGGTGGATGGGTGGATGGATGAGTGGGTGGATGGATGGATGAGTGGGTGGATGGATGGATGAGTGGGTGGATGGATGGATGAATGGATGGATGAGTGGGTGGATGGATAGATATCTTGCTCTTATCGAAAGGTACCATCTTCACAAGTCACTGTAAGCAGAAAAGCACCTTAGATTCTAGGTGGGAGAGGTCACTGGGTCTGGGGGGCATCACAGAAGAAGTAGGGCTTGAGTCAGATATGTCGGGAGAAGGTCAGGAAGGGATTGAGGACTAATATTTCTTGGTACTTCGACATACTTAAAACTCATATGACCCTAGGAGGTTGGTATAATTACTTCCACTTTAAGGATGAAGAAACTGAGGCTCAGAAAGGTGGAACAGCTAGCTGAGATCACAGAGCCAGAAAGTGGCAGCCGGGATGGAAAAGCAAGTCTGGTTGATGCCAAGGCCCCTCTGGTGGCTCTCCTCCCAGCCTGCTGCCTGGGACCCTCCATCTGCAGTGTCAGAGAATGAATTGGGAGGACAGGAGTCTCGAAGTCCCATCCTGGCAACACTCAGGGCCCCCTGGGAGGCCCAGGCCGGATCCTCCCCACCCCTCGGAAACTCTTGTCAGCGGCCTGACAGCTGTATTCCACTGGCCGGCCACAGCTGCCACTGGGGCCCTTGTTCCTGATGCTGAATGTTCCACCACTTTTTCCTGGCACCCCAGGCCTGACAGCCGCTCAGGAAAGCTACTGTACTTGTGAGAAAAGTGAGGTCAGCGCATGTTTCCATTTACTCGGAGAAGGAAAACAAAAACAAATATTCTCGCTACTGAATGTGCTTTTTATTCAGGGGAATCCATCCCCAGAAGACTTAATTTATGGTTCACCCATGTGTCCCTGAGCATATTTACCAGGGGACATGGTGGGGAAGCCTGGAGGGGCCTGGGGTCCTGGCTGCATCCTGGCAGGAACTTCAGGTCCTTCAGCAGGGAAGGGGCGAGAGAGTTAGGGAGAAGATGGTGGGTCAGGATCGCAGAGAGTGGGCTCAGGCTTGGGGGATAGATAGGATGGTGAGAAGGGACAGCTACTTGTATTTCTGCTTTGCACATGCTGTTCTGCTGCTTAGAATACCCTTCTATTTTTTTAATCTGGCAAACTCCTACTCACTCTTCAAAGCCCAGCTCCAGCCTTCCTCTGGGCAGAGTTGGCCCTACCTCCTGGGAACTTGGGAAGGCCCGTGTTCATCCATCTGGGGGCAGGACACCTGGTATGTCCCTCTCTAGACTGTGAGCTCCTGGAGGCAGGGACCATCGCAACGCACCTCTGCAAGCCCAGCCCAGGGCATGGCACACAGTGAATGATGAGGGAGTGAGAATAAGAACAAGCCTGGGGTGGGAAATAGTGTGGGCTTCGGAGGAAGTCTGGTGGGCTAAAGGAGCAGTCCATCAGAGCTGGGCATGGGGCTTGTGTGATTTGGGGGACCAGGTTCAGGAGACACGTTTTAATGGTGGGAAAGAAGGCATGGCTGGGGACAGGGTGGGGGCAGCTGGAAATCTCCCTCCTGAGGCTACTGACTTAAACACCCAGGCTTACCTCTCATCTCGCAGATATAGACATGAGACCCAGCAGAGGGTTGCCTTGTTTAACTCATGCTTACCCTGGGCCCCATTCACACTCCCACCATCCTCAGATGCACCCCAACCCACTCTGGGTTCCTGCCTCCGCCCACTTCCTCCCCTCTCCCAGGATGCAGGGGATCTCTGCTCTGCTGTTGGCTCGGGATGCCACTCCCTCTTCCCACTGAACCTCGATTTCCTCATCTATGAAACCGGGGTTGCTCTTGCTGCCTCACTGGGTCAGAGATGAGGTTCTATACCTGAAGCGCTTGGCACAGTGCCTGGAACAGAGTGAGCGCTTGGCTCCTTTCTTTCTTTCGTGGTCTGCCATGGTCTTTTCCTCCTCTGATTGTAAAGTTGACACCCCTCCCCCAGCCGACCCCACCCCCAGTAAAGTTCTGTCCAACCCTAGAGTCTTGGTGGCCGCTGATCAGACCCGTCCCCATCATCTGTGTCCATAGCAACCTCGTGACTCTCATGATGTATGGTTCGGGTCATACATGGGTGTCAGTTGGCTGCCTGCCCCATCCCCTCCGCCCTTCCAGATCAGAAGTGCTGGGAAACCTGACTTCATTTATTTTCATACATGAGAGGGGGTGCAGAGGGGGTCCAGAGGAGCTGGGAGAGCAGGGAAGGATGCTGGGGGCCTCGGGTCCCTCCTGTCTCCTGGTCTCCCAGGTCTGGCTCTGGGCCCAATGAGCAGGGAAGACCGAAGCTTCAGCAAAACCCACTGACAGACTCATGCCCCCACTGGGAGCTTCAGAGACCACACTGGCCACTCGCAGTGGATGAAGGTCCCCTGTCCTCCTCCTCTCCACCCCAGCAAGTTCCATCTCTGGAAGCTGGGGAAACGTCACCTATAAATTACTCTCCTTCACAGACAGCGCATTTTTCTTTATGAATCATGCAGGATCCGCCTCCGGCCTCAGTGTGTGTAAAACAACAAATCAGGAGAAATTTGACTTGACCCAAGCAGGGAAATTTCCATCCATCACAAGAGGAAAATGTTGGAGCAGCAGGGAGAGGCCTGAGAGCTGGTGACAGCCTGAGGGGGATGGTTCCAGGGCAGGGGGCCCAGCCTGGGCTCCCTGAGGCTCCGGGGTGGGTGGGAGACACCAGCAGGCTTCAGCAACATCAGGCTCTGGAGCAGCAAGAAGGCCCCCAGCCTAATCTCAGGCTCCTCTGCGGGGCACCTGAATACAAGTTAACCCCGCTCTTCCATGCGGAACTCCTCATAGCTCCCCAAGTGAGCCACTTCCTGTTCCTTTATACCTCTCGCCTTTGCGCATGCTGTTCCCACTGCCTCAAACAACAGTCTTCTCTTCCAAAACTTGAGTCATGGGGACGCCCACGGCGATGTTTCCCCGACCCCTCAGGCAGAGCTGACTGCCTTCTTGGATGCCATCGCTCTCTTGAGTCAGTGAAACAATCATCCCCAACTCCCACCCTCATCAGGCTGAGTGTTCCAGGCCCTTACAGGTCCCTGTATCTCCCTGTGGCCATTAGACAGCACAGTGCAGGGATCTTGCCTATATGTCCTTGGCTTTATCCCCAGAACTTAGCACACAGTAGGTGCTCAGTGAATAATTTTCAGACAAATCCCCGGGACCCTGCACAGAGGGTGGCATATGATCAGTGGTCTCTGATTTGCCAGAGGTCCCACTCAGGGCCTGAAGCGTGTTGGGATTAATGAACATAAGCTGGAATTGACAAGCAGGCAGTCACGTGTCAGGATGTGAGGGCTTGGTTCCTTCTGCTGATGGAAACTTATGGCCCTAGCTGCCTGCTCCAGCCCAGGAAACCAGCTGACCTGATAATGTTTAGTTTCAGCGCACTCATAGTCTGGTCCATTGTCTGCGCCCCAGCCTGCCCCTCCGAGCGAATGACTTTACCTGGGCCAGGTAGCTGGGTCACACCACTCGGCAGTTCAGGGAACAGGATCTCCATGAATATGGCTTTCAGGTCCTCTCCTGAAACTCTGAAGTCAGATATACAACATCGCCTCAGCATGCTCATATACGTACACACACAGTCCCCGACCCCTCTCTCTCTCTCTCTCTCTCTCTCTCTCCCCCCACCACCTCTCCACATAAAAGGCCCTACTTAACATCAGAGCAGAACTTTATCTAAAGAGGGAGGGGGCAGCATGGGAAATCAGACGGGTGCCAGGGAAAGGGGATGAGGGTGGTTCAGAAGACTTGCCTCATCAGTTCCCTAGGACGGACGACGACAGACACAGGCCCTGTTCTGGGAGGTTCCAAACACATCTTTAACCAGAGGCTCCAGTAGAAAGAGCACTAAACTATGAGTCTGCAGGCCTGGGTTCTGGTCCCAGTGTTGTCATCAGTTTGCTGTGTGACCCTGGAGAGGTCTTCATCCCTCTCTGGGCCTCTTCCTTTTGTTTGGAAAATACTGATTAGAGCTATTGTTTATTACTGGCTTTCTCATGCCAGCCACCGGCCTGAGCTCTTTGGGTCCTCTCATCATCACTGCATCACAGAAATCATTGCTATCCCTTTTTTCAGATGTAGGACTCAGTTCAAGAGGTGACTTAGTCAAAATCACACACACACACACAGAGATGGGGCAGAACTTGATGCCTGAGGCACACTCTATCTTAGCCATGCGCTGTGCTGAGGGGCTTGGAGTACGCACGTCCCTCTGCAGACGTGCTTGCAGAGAGACTTGCAAGCCTTGCTTGACTGGCTTTGGGGCCCCTATGCTCCGTTCTTCCAGACCCCTATGCTGACCTCCACACCACTCCCCACCGGGGTACCATGACCTGTTTACCTGTCTCTTTGCTGGAGCCAGCACTGGACAGCACATGCGCTAGTGGCCGTTGTGTCCTTCCAACATCCTACCCGGGGGCTTTGGAGGATGCATAGGAGGGGCTGGAGAATTGCTTATTTTCAAGGCACAGAGCCAGACGTAGTTGGGGGTGAAGAGAGGGAGCTGGTTAAGGGGAGGCACTCAGTGGATTCATTAGGCGTGCTTCACTCTGAGGACCTTGATGTTGACCCATCCTCACACTTCCACTTCCTACAGAGACCTGGCCTCTGGCCCATGGGCCCCGGCCAGTGGCACCTGGCGTGGATCATTTTTAAACTCCCCTCCTCTGAATTTCAAAATTATTTTCAGTAATAATTAAATAATAATCAGTAGTGATCATTATTTTAATCATTAACAAAAAGAATAAATTTTGCCTTTAAAAATAGTATTCATAGTCAGTAGCTATTTCATGTATGAACTGAAATTTGCACTTAAACAAAAGCACATCTCGCCATTTACACTCTGTTGCATGTTTTAAGTTTGAACTCTAGGTGGTCACAGAGAATGAGAGAATTGGAATGGCTCCCAGTCTGTTTTATCATCTCTGCAATCACTCCACTATCACCACTGAAACATGGGGATATACACGTAGTACCCTGGGGAGTGGAGTCGGGCTGGGCTCAAAATGAGTTTGAGCGATTCAGAAAAGTTAGGAACTAGTCTCAAAATGGACCCATGTGTCAGGGGAGCTCTCCAAACCAACTTGCATGTAGAATGCAGTGTTTATGAAAGTCTAAGTAATAAAAATGTGCTAATAGGAAGCTTACTTCACATTTGCTTATTATTAAACTTCAACAATAATGGCAACAATTCTTTAGAACTAAGACTAACGAAAATTTCTTTTTGGGAGGGAGCAGTGTTTTATCAGTGACATTGTTTAGATTTGCCAGCACATGGTGATAATAAAAGCACATCGATTTGTCAGTTTCAGCGTTGCTTGTCTTGCTTGTCAATTCCCTGCAGACAACGTGCTCCTTATTTCCTGAACCTGGGGCCCATAGAGGCTCAGCGCTGTCTTTGGTCGGCCCCTGCCTGCTGCCAAACTCTGAGATTGTGCCACGGTCTCTGCACCACGGTCCTCTTCTCTAGGGTCCAGGCACCATCTCACTTGCCTTGCACGTGATCCTTCATTGAAAATGTGGTAGGCAGCAGGCAGAAAGCAAAGGCTGGAGACGCAGAGGTGACCCCAGCCATTTGCATAGGTTTTAAGTGACTCAGTGCTTTACTGCCTTCTCTTCAAGAAAGGATTGAAATACACTCCTGCTGTGCCCGCTTCCTCCCTCCAGGTTTGTATGGACCCCAATCCCCACAACCACGACATAGAGATGGACACACTGTCTGTAAACCCCTGGGTCAAGTGAGGATGCAGACTTCAGGTTGTTCCGTAGGAATTGCAAAATAACTGTTTTTATTAACAACAAAAAAAAGTGCCATGTGGATTGCATGACCTGCGAGGGGAGACAGGTTAATAAACGGGACTTTCCCTACGTAGCCTGGGAAATGTTATAATTGGAGTCAGTCCAAGGAGTTGAGCAACTTCAAGTTTGGGGAGCCTGACCTAGCCTGGAGGAGCAGAGAAAGCTTCCTGGAGGAGGAGACAACACCCAGGCTGAAGGTTTAGTCAGACAGGCTGAGAATAGAAATAATAATCACAGCGTTGTTGAGCACAATATGCCAAAATTGTGCTAAGCATTTGTTTTATTCTATTTTGACACGCAGGAGTATACAATTAGATTCATCATAACATCTTGGTTCATAATGTACTGTCATTATTGGTGCATATGTGGTCCTCTTTTATTGTATTTATTTTTAATTATACAAGGAACATCATGAATACAATACCTCACCCACAGCACTAGCATATTACCACCAATTCATATTTCTCTATACGCTCCTCTCTCATCCCGTCCTCCCGCCTCCCCTCAGATAGAACCAATAGCCTGATTTTTGCGTTTGTCACTTCCTTGCTTTTGAAATACATATATTTATAGTTTTGCAGAAACATATGTATGCCTTAACAATATGTTGTTTAGGTTTTCTTGTTTTATTAAACACGTGTCTCAGAAATCCAAGACGTGCTTTTTATATTACAACATATGTATCTAAAATGCATCCATGTTGCTGCGTGTAGTGGTGGCTTATTCATTTTAACTGTTGTAAAATCATCATCTGTGTGTATCCCACAACTGATGGGCCCTTCCTCCTGTTGATGGGCATTTAGGTTACTTCTAATGAGTTGTGTCTATACCTGGGATGGTAATTATTGGGTGTTAAGATACACGAAGTTCAGTTTATAAGATAAAGCCAAATTGATTTCCAAAATGATTGTATCAATTCTTACTCTTCATCAGCAGTGTCTGTGGGTCCACCTATCTGCAAAATCTGGTGCTGTCAAATTTTTTAATTTTTGCCAATTTAACAGTAGCCTTAATTTCCATTTCCAGCCTGTCTGACTAAACTAATGAGCTTGAACATTTCCGTATTTTTAATGGCCATATGTATTTCCTCTTCTCTGAAACGCCTTTTTCTGTCTTCGCCCATTTTCAAAATGATTTGTTACTGATTTTTAAAAGCTCTTCACATTTTTTGATAGTTTCTCAGTTATAGATGTTGTAAAAACTTCTAGTTTATGGCCTTTTAACTTCCTAAAAGTATCTTGATTTATAGAACTCTTAATTTTAACATAATCAAATTTATCAATGTTTTCTTTTATGGTTAGTGCTGGTGTTCTGTTTTAAAATATTCATCTACTTTTTTTTAAGAGAAAGTCTTAAAGTTTTGCTTAGGCATTTAGCTCCTTAATCTATCTGAAACTGATTTTTGTGTATTATATGAGACAGGGATCTGGTTTCAGTTTTTTCATATGGCTAACCAATTCTCCAGCTCCATTCATGGAATAGTCCCCACCCCACCCCCCCACCAACCTGCGATGTCATATCTACTAAATAGTGAAAGTCCATCATTGGAATTTTCTGCATAGATATCATGCTATCTACAAATACAGACAGTTTTACTCCATCCTTTCCTTTCTATGCCCTTTATTTCTTTTCCTGACTAGGATTTCCAAAATGATGTTGAATAGAGGGGTGAGAGCAGACATCCTTGCCGTGTTCCAGATCTTACGGAAAAGCATATATTCCCCAGTAATAAGTATGAATTTTGTGGTAGGTTTTTTATAGATGCCTTTCATCAGTTGCAGCAACTTTTCTTCCATTTTTAGTTTGCTGAGATTTTATTTATTTATTTATTTTAATGAATGAGTGTTGGATTTTGTCAAATGCTTTTTCTGTATTTTACTAAAATGATCATTTTTTTTTAAACTTAAGACTTTATCTTTTGGATCAGTTTTAGGTTCACAGTAACACTGAGGGGAAGGTACAGAAATTTCCCACAGACCCCCTGCCCTCACACACACACAGCTTCCCCCATCATCCCCTACCAGAGTGGTCCATTTGTTACAATTGATGAACGTCACTGACACATTACAATTAACCAAAATTAATAGTTTACATAACAGTTTACTGTTGGTGTTGTGCATTCCATGGGTTTGGGCAAATGTATAATGACAAATATCCATCACTGTGGTATCATACAGCATAGTTTCACTGCCTTAAAAATCCTCTGTGCTCTCCCTGCTCATTCCTCCCTACTTCCCCCCCAACCCTAGACAATCACTAACCATTTTACGATCTCTGTAATTTTGCCTTTCCCAAAATGTCATACACTTGGAATCATATAATATGTGGCCTTTTTCAGATTGGCTTCTTTTACTTAGTAATCCGCATTTAAGATCCCTCCAGGTCTTTTCATAGCTTGATAGCTCATTTCTTTGTAGCACCGAATAATATTCCATTGTCTGGATGCACTACAGTTTTGTTTATTCATTCACTTACTGAAGGACATCTTGGTGGCTTCCAAGTTTTGGCAATTATGAATAAAGCTGCTATAAACATGTGTGTACAGGTTTTTGTGTGAACATAAGTTTTCAGTTGCTTTGGGTAAATACTAAGAAGTCCAACTGCGGGATCATATGGTAAGAGCATGTTTAGTTTTGTAAGAAACTGACCACCTGTCTTCCAAAGTGGCAGTATCATTTTGCATTCCCACCAGCAATGAATAAGAGCTCCTGTCCTTCCCATCTTTGCCAGCATTTCGTGTTACCAGTGTTCTGGAATTTGTCCCTATCAGTAGGTGGGGAGTAGTATCTCGTTGTTTTAATTGCATTTCCCTGATGACATATAATGTGGAGCATCTTCTCATATGCTTACTTGCATTCTTTTTTTTTTTTTATCAGCACCACGCTCTAACCAACTGAGCTAACCGGCCACTTTCTTTTTTTTTTTTTTTTAAAGATTTTATTTATTTATTTGACAGAGAGAGAGAGAGAGAGAGAGAACAAGTAGGCAGAGAGGCAGGCAGAGGGAGAGGGAGAAGCAGGCTCCCCGCGGAGCAGGGAGTCCGATGTGGGGCTCGATCCCAGGACGCTGGGATCATGACCTGAGCCGAAGGCAGACGCTTAACGACTGAGCCACCCAGGTGCCCCTGCTTACTTGCATTCTGTATATCTCCTTTGGTGAGGTTCTGTTAAGGTCTTTGGCCCGTTTTTTAATTCGGTTGTTTGTTTTCTTATTACTAAGTTTTAAAAATTCTTTGTATATTTTGGCTAACAATCCGTTATCAGATGTATCTTTTGCAAATATTTTCTCTAAGTCTGTGGCTTGTCTTCTGAGTCTCCTGACATTGTCCTTCACAAAGCAGAAGTTTTTAATTTTACCAATGATGTCGTTCATGGATCATGCCTTCATATTTTCTTTTTATTATGTTTATAAGGTGAAATACATTGTTTTTCAAATATTAAACCAGTTTTCACTCCACTTGATCATGATGTGTTATCTTTCCTGAACTCAACTTGCTAAAAATTTAGAAGTTTTTGTGTGTATGTTCATAAGGTATATTGGTCTGTAGTTCTTTCTTCTTGTGATGTCTTTGTCTGGTTTTGGTATCAGGGTAAAGCTGGCTTTATAGAATGAGTTAGAAAGTATTACCCCTTCTTTTATTTTCTGGAAGAGTTTATATAAGATTGGTATTATTTTTTCCTTAAATGTTTGGCTAAGTTCACTACTGAAGCCACCTGGAGGGGTCTGGGGCTTTATTTGTGGGAAGATTTTAAACTATCAATTTAACTTACTTTAATTGGTATATGGCCATTCAAGTTATCAATTTCTTCTTGAGTGAGCTTTGGTAGTTTGTGCCTTTCAAGAAATTGGTCCATTTCATCTAAATTGTTAAGTTTTATTATCAGAAGTTTCCATGATATTCCATTATTATTTTTTTAGTGACCTTATGATCTTTAGTGATGTCCCCTCTCTCAGTCCTGAGTTTCGTACTTGTGTCTTCCCTTCACTCCTTTTTGTCCTGATCAGTCTGACTAGAAGTTGGTCAGTTTTGTTGATCTTTTCAAAGATCCATGTTTTGGTTTCATTGATTTTCTCTATTGTTTTGTTTTCTATTTAATTTATTCTTCCATATCTTTATTATTTCTTTCTTTCTGTATACTTTGGGCTTAATTTCTTCTTCTTCTTCTTCTTCTTCTTTTTTTTTTTTTAGTTTTTAAGGTGGAAATTCAGATCTTTGATTTGGAACTTTTCCTCTTTTCTAATAACATTCAATGCTATCAATTTCCCTCTAATTGCTGCTTTAGCTGCATCCCACAAATTTTGATATGCTGTGTTTTTCTTTTCAGTCAGTTCAGAATATTTTCTATATTCCCTTGTGATTATTTCTTTGACTCATGGGTTACTTAGAAATGTGTTGTTTAACTTCAAACTATTGAAGGATTTTCCAGATATCTTTCTATTATTGATTTGTACTTAATTCTTTTGTAATCAGGGAACATAATTTACTTTTTGAATTTATTTTTATTTTTGCCTTTGAACTAGTTACAGGCTTATAGTAGAGTTGCAAAATTTGTATAGAGATTCCATATATCCAGCTTTCCCTAATGTTAACATTTTACATAACTATAGTAAAATTGTTGGAGCCAGGAAATTAACATTAGTCTCATGCTCTTAAGTAAAGACCATGTTCTTTTTTATGTGACCAGTTTTCCTATAAATTGCAATTTTCTGTTCCAGAATCATTATTCAGCATTCCATGTTGCATTTAATTGTAATTTCTTCTTAGTTTTCTGCAATTCCTCCATCTTCCCTTTTGTCCCATGAACTTTACACTCCTTTACGTAGAGTATTGGTCAGATTTTTTTTTTTGTCAAATGTCCCTCCATTTGGGTTTGTTTGATATTTTCTCATTATTGTACTTGGGTTTTGCATTTGGGGCAAGAATACACAGGAATGATTTCTGGAATCTTTTCGGTACATCATATCAAGGAGTTCATGATGCTGATAATATCTTCTTACTGGGGATGTGGATCTTGAACACTTGATTAAGGTGGCCTGAGACAGTTTTCTCCTTGTAAAGTTACTTTTTTTTTTTTTTGAGAGAGAGAGAGCAGGGAAGGGAGGGGTAGAGGGAGTGAGAGAATCCTAAGCAGGCTCCACACTCAGCACAGAGCCTGATGCAGGGCTCAATCTCACGACCCTGAGATCATGACCTGAGCCAAAATCAAAAGTTGCACACTCAGCCAACTGAGCCACTCAGGTGCCCCAAGTTACTATCTTCTTATTTGTAATTAATAAATAGCTTGGGGAAGATACTTTGAGACTATGCAACTCCCTTTTGCTTCATGCTTTCACCATTAATTTTAGCATCCCCCAGTGGATTTTGTTCACAACAATGTTTACTGTGGTTATTATCTAATGGTAATTTTCTATTTGCCTCTTTCCATCTATATTTATTAACTGGAATTCTATAATATGAAAGAACTATGCCATCTCTCTTATCATATATGTAATCAATTACTTATATCAGTAAAGATTCATGCATATTTATTTTAACCTATGGGTTCTAATTCAATATCATCATTATTTATTTTGTCTTTCAAATTGCTCCAAGTTTTGGACATTAGAAGTTCTTCAGTTTGGGTCCTATTGTTCTTTTAAACAAGCCTCTGAATTTTTTTTTTTAATTTTTTGTCACCAAAATATGTTCCAGGCTCATCTTATATTTTCCCTATCTCAGTCCTGAATTAACCACTTATCTAAGAACTGCTGGTGCCTTTTTTTGGAGCATGATGTTTAGAAACCAAGTGGGCACTAGGTAAGCTCATTTACTACCAAGGTGTCATTGTTTCTAGGCCCTCCAGCAGACAGAGCTACTAACCTGCACATATGCTCACATTCTATCTATGTGTCTATCTATCTATCCATCCATTCACTCATCTATCATTTCAAAACAAAATTTTATATACTGATACTGTAATCTGAAGATTACAATCCAACAGCTCACAGTTTACTTTGGCCTTTTCCCTTCATTTATAATTTCTTTCTCCAACAGTGAGAAACTTGGTCCTTATTATCTGAAATATATTTGTGTTTTCACATGACTTGTGTTTTTAAATGTATTTACATAAAAGTTTGCAAAGCATTTGTACATGATTTAGACATTTTTATTGGTTTCCTTGGTCATTTTCCCCCCTGGTCATTTCACATTTTGTGTATTTGTGCTTTCTTCCTTTACTTAATCAAATTAGCTAGAGTTTCATCTATTTTGTTAGTTTTTTAAAACCAAGATCTTGATTTATACATTAGGTCTTTGTTCTATTGTCTTCCTCATTAATTCTGCTTTTATCTTTATTATTTCCTTCCTCTTACTTTCTTTTGGTTTGCTTTGTTGTTGTTTTAGTATATTCAGATGAGAATTTAATTTTATTATATTTTTCATGTTTACTGATAAAAGTGTTAGAATAATGAATTTTCCTCTGATCAGTGCTTTAAATGCATCTCATAGATTCTGGCATAGAGTGTTTCCATTATAATTATCACTATTTCTTAATCTGTAATTTCAGTTTGTATTTCCCCTAGTATTTTTCCTAGGTAACTAGGAATTAATAGGGTTTTTTGTTTTAAGTTGAGGTAGAGGGCCTATAAGTTTTTTGTTAGTATTGAATTTTAATTTTTGTCCATGTGTTATTTGTAACATTTCTACCTTATGGAAGTTACTGATGTTTTCTTTGTGATCACTTTTTGTGAATGTGCTGTGGACACTTAAAAAGAATTCTCAATTATCAGGATGTAGACTTCAACCTATGTCTATAAGATCTACCCTATTAATTATGTTGTTTTAGATCTTCTGTCTCTCCCACCCACCGCCCATCTGTCTTGTACTGTGAGTAGCCTATTACAGTCTATTATTAGTGTGTTCCTACTTACATTTCCTCGCATCTTTCCCCGTTTTTGCCTCATGGAGTTTGTTGCAGTGTTATTTGGTGCATAAATATTAATGTGTTATATCTCCATTGTAGATTAAAGCTTTTAGTATTAAGATGTGTCCTTCTTTGTCATGTTTAATGTTTTGGGGCTTGAATTCTACTTTGCCTGATATCAGTATCACTTCCTTTGACATTTTTTTTGTTTCTGTTTGCCAGGTATACTTTCATCTATCACTTTATTTTTCACTTTTCTAAATTCCTTTGTTTTATGTATGTCTCTTTTACACAGCATATAGTTGGGTTTGTTTTATGAGCCAAATTTTAGATCTCTTTCTTTTAAAAGGCGAGTTAAAGTACATTCACATTTATTATGATAACTGACAAGATTGATCTCAATTCTATCATAATATTTTATAGTGACATATATTTTGTTTTATTTGCTATGTTTCTTAGAGGACATTCTTTATATTTAAATCCACTTGAATTTTTGAGATTTATGTTATGGACCAGAATATGGCATTTCTTTCTTTCTTTCTATCTTTCTTTCTTCTTTCTTTTCTTTTCTTTCTTTATAATTGATTTGTAAGGGCTCTTTATATACTAAGGATACAGATGCTTTGTCAAATATGTTATAAATCCTCTCTGCTTTTAGTTGGTGGAAAGAGTGATTGTCTGAGGAGAAGAGAGAGTCAAATAAAGAGCTGCATATTAAAAAGGGTGAATATTTCTCTGCTACTCAGAGAGATTACTTGAATCTGTTCCCTCTCTCTATCTGCAACTGTCTTCATCTAGATGATCGTCTCTTTCCTGGATTGTTAGGCAACCCAGTGAACTGACAGTAAAGTTCCTTATCTGTAGAATATTTACTGCTTCTAAGTTATCTTTTTTTAAAAATTTATTTGGATTTATAATTTATCTATAAATTCCCTGGTTTTATGCAGTAGAAAGGGTATCAATCACCCAAATAACAAAATGTGACTAATGCTGAGCTCTTATATGGGCAAATTTTAATAAGTCATCATAATCCAGTTGATGCATTTGACTGGTAATAAAGTGTTGTGTGTGCTATAGTCATTTTGCTATAAAGTTATTCAATCCACACTGGATCATGTGAGTCCCCTAAAAGTTACACGGGAAGTGGGAGTAATTAACATGAAGCAATACCTTCCGGTACTCTGGTCTTCAACCCCAGCCTGTCAATCCCCACTCACACTGAACTCAAGGGTCTTTAATCACATCTCAGGCTCTCTCAGACTTCCTTTCCTCAACCCTTTCCTAACCACTGCCTTAACTAGCAAATTTCAACTCATTCGGCAGGAGCCTGCTCGGTTGTCATTTCTCTGTGATGGTGGCAGAAATTGGGATCCTCCTCCAGGAAGTGAGAGTGTTAACTCTCTGGGAGGGATCGTGCTCCTGCAACCTCTTTTCCAAAGCAGCTCCTTCTCATCTTTCAGAATTGTAATCTTACATGTCTTGTCCACCAGGAAGCCTTCCTTGAACCCCTTAGTCCCAGTCAGGGGACTCCTCTTGTACCCTTTATTTCCCCTCTCCTTGCCTGATAGAGTCATTGCCTGCTTCCCATTCTACTCCCCCGTCAGACTGGGGGCTTCTAGGAGCAGGGACGATCTCTTTATTGTTCACTACCAGGCTCTAGATCCTAGCACAGGGCCCACACATGGAGAAGGCTGAATACATCTTTTTTGAAAGGATAAATTCATATCATTACTACATATCATGATATGATGTGTTTTTTTTTTTAAAGATTTTATTTATTTGAGAGAGAGAGAGAGAAACAGCATGAGAAGGGAGAGGGTCAGAGGGAGAAGCAGGCTCCCTGCTGAGCTGGGAGCCTGATGTGGGACTCGATCCCAGGACTCTGGGATCATGACCTGAGCTGAAGGCAGTCACTTAACCAACTGAGCCACCCAGGTGCCCTGAAGTAATGTTAATTAAAGCAATTCTTTAAGCCTTGGTTCCTATATCTATAAAATGGGGAGAGAGTTATGGTGAGCATTACATAAAATTGTATTTGCATGGTGCTTACCAGTGTGGCCAGCACTTTAAGAGTGCTCAATAAATGATGACAGTTTTTACTATTACTCAGAAGTTACCAGTGGGCTTCATTCTGTTGCGAAGTGGTGCCTGCAATGTAGTTTGGGAAAGTAAGCAATGGAAGACTATACACACAAAATTAAGGTTCTTTGAGAATATCTCCACCAATAGATATGCAGGGGCACAGCCCTAATTATAGGTGTATAAGCTCTGGCCATCAGTATTGATGAGTTGCTATTTGGAAAAATTAATATTCCAATAGTGTTCTAGACATCCCACTTGGAAGAAATACTAAAAAGCACATTCAGAAAAACCTGATCAAAAGTGGTATTGGCAGTTTCACAAAGCCAATGTGGAAGTTGAAGAATTCAAAGAAGAACTATTACCGTTCCAGAAAGACAGCTGTCTTCCCAATTATGAACCAGCCACTTAGTGGAAGTAAAGCTCACTTATGTGAGTCATAAATAAAAAGGTCATGTCATACTCCATGCTTAAAATCTTTCAAGGTCTCCCCACCGCATTTAGAGAAAGCCTAGCTCTTCATCATGGCTCTCCAGATCCTGCCAATCTGGCCTCTGGCCTCTTCTCAGAACTTACTTCCTACTTTCCTTTTAACACATCTCACACATCCTGGCCTCAGGGCCTTTGCACTTGCTGCCTGGAGTGCTCTTCCCCCAGGTCTTTGACAGCTGTTCCTTTTTATCATTCCCATCTCACTTTCAGTGTCATTTTTTCAAGGGAACCTCCAGCCTACCCAAAGTACATCCATTCCAGACTCTCCCTCTACCCCATTACTTCTTGCATTTGTCAGCATCTAAAATAATACTATGATATAAGTATTTGTTTATTGTCTGAGTCTGGGAGAAAAGGGACATGGTGTCTCATTTACCCATATCTCCAGCACCTAGAACAGTACTTGCCATATAGTTGGTTCTCAGTAAATATTTGTTGACAGGGGCTGCCTCTAGATGCTCTGACAATCTCAGATGAGGTTTTACCCAACAGACGTGGCCATCAGACTGAGTCCCATTTTGATCAGATTACACCCAGATCATTGAAGCTATGAAATTAAATAATGATAATGATAATACAAGTGGTCAATGAATAGTTTTTTGTTTCTACCTCATCTTATTCTGGAAAATAGTGGTGGTAGAGTAGTACACCCAAGTAATAGAAAAATCATGAGTTAACTTTCAGGGCCAGAAAAAGGACCATTCAACAGAAAGCCAGTGTGGGAGAAAGAAAAAAGTCTTCAGGACATGAAGCCTGAAAAGCCACAAGTGACTACACTTTAACTGTAAACTCGTTCCGAGCTTCCTGGCAGCTAGAGCAAAAAGGTAAATACAAATATTTATACAATTCTGCATTGTTCACAGAAATAAATCACCGTCTTTCTTTCAGGAGAATCAAAACATTTCCTGGCACGGAGTTCTTATGAAATTTTGTCACCTGGGGCTGGTGACAAACCCACTGAGAAATAAAAAGCAGGTGTTTCTTTAAACCACATTCCTTCAATCTACTCATTGTGACTGGTTCCATAAGACTGTTTCCTGCAAGGCCTGGACACATGGCAGGACAGCCACGTGCAATGACTCAGTGAAGAAATAGTGAAACCATAGTGGTTGATTCCATTTCAGCGGTGCAAACTTTGTTACCTTGTGCCAGTCATTTCCCCTTTCTGAGCCTTCGCTTTCTCATCTGAAATATGTATGTGAAATACGATACGTGATATAGTCATTCTGAATGGTACCAACACATAATGGGAGAAAGGAAAGATTATTTATTTTTGCCTTTATAATTTAGCCCTTAGACTGTAATCTGAGGATGAGCAGCTGGAGGACAACTTCCTGAAGTTTGTCCAAGAGATGGGCAAACTTTTGATGAACCCACGGGAGACTTGCCTTCTGTTTGCTAATTTACTGGAACACTGTTGGGGAATAGCAGCCACAGAAAGACAAGGCTTGATTTCCCAGGACGGGGCAGAGAGGGAGGTCTCCCTTGGACGTGGAGAAGAAAGGGTAATTATGTTTCATCTTCTTTTAGAGCGGATTGCTGCTTTGCGTCTGCCCACCTGGGGTCCGAGAGCCCTGACAGCTCCAAGACCAACTGTCGTTTTCCCAGGTGTGAGGGTATCTTTAGCAAGCGCTCCTGGGAAACTGTCACTCACACTCCGCCTGGCCCTGCAGAGGAGCCCATAAGGAAGAGGTAGGTACAGCGCATGAGGAAAGCTTCGTGTCTCTGCAGTGCCCCACTTTGCCCAAACCAGGTAGGTGGAGAGCTTGGGCAGCTGCCTCAGGAGCTGTGTCTGACTGTCTTCCATGCGTGGGGCGGGTCACCCTCCCACCAGGTAAGTGGCCTGTCCCTGGCCTGAGCTCAGACGGAGGAGCCTTGGGTTACAAGGCATAGAGGACATGCAAGGAACACACCTGTACTGAGTGGCGACCATGCAACATATGCATTGCCCATGTGATTTCTTCTAATTCCTCACGGCAACCCAGGGCATTGGAGCGACGGACAGATGAGAACACCGAGACTTCGGGAAGCAAAGTGACTTATGGGGAGTCACATAACCAGCAAGTGGTGGAGCTGGGACTTAAACTCAACATAGAGGTGCCAAAACTCGGTGCTCTGTTGGGGGTGGGCTGAGAAGGGGGAGGAGTAGGAGGTGGAGAAAGAGGAGAGGGACGGGGACAAGTCGGTGGAAGATGGGAAGGAGTAGAGAGCCAGAGCCGGCAGGGAGGAGAAGGCAGCCG
>NW_022589709.1:15547004-15747321 GCF_004348235.1 Phoca vitulina
CCCCTGCCGCCCTCCCCTAGGCTTTGCGGTTGTCGGTTCTAGCGGGGAGGGGAGGGGGGGGGCACTGGGGGAGGGGCCAGAGGAAGAGAAGTGAAGAGGAACAAAGCCGGGAGCAGAGCAGAGGACGGATGTTACATGAGTTTTCTCTTGCTGCTGCAACAAATCTCCACAACTCAGTGGATTAAACCAAAGCAAACTTACTCACTTACAGCCATGGAGGTCAGAAGTCCGACACAAGGCTGATGGGGCTAACATCAGGGTGTGAGCTGGGCTGTTTCCTTCTGGGAGCTGCAGGGAAGGATCTGCTTCCTTGGCTCTCCAGCTTCTGGTGGCCTTTCCCCCATTGGCTACGCACTCGGATCTCTGTTTCCAGCAACAACTGCATGGCCTTCTCCTCTGACTCCGACCCCTGCCGCCCTCCCATAAGGACCCCTGTGAGCACCGCAGGCCCAGCAAGAGGGGCGGGGATAATCAACCCACCTCTAGATTTGGAACTTAATCACATCTGCAAAGACTCTTTTGCCATATAGAAAGGAACCCTCACAGATTTGGGGGATTACAGCATGGACACATTTGAGGGCCATTATGCAGCCTGGCACAGTTGTGAAGGGAGAAGAGGAAAAAATGGGGCGGAAGGAAGGTATAGGAGGGTGTGATGGTGGAGATGAAAGAAAGAAGAGAAAAGCGGAGGTGGAGGAGGACGGAGCAGGTTCATCCCCTTGCAGGGCCTCAGTTTCCTGCTCTGTAAAATGGGGAGAAGGAGCACATCCACTCCAGGGGGTGGTGAGGATTCTGCAGAATTACTCAGTGAGGGTAGGTGCTCAGCCCAGCTACAACCATGGCCCACATTCTTTCCTCACCTGTCAGCCCACCCCCTGCCTTCGAGGGTCTTCCCCTAGAATTCCCATTTTCTCGCTTCCCATCGAAAGCACCCCCTCCCCTTGTAACCTCCCCAGCCCAGACCCTGGACTAATGCAGTGCAGCTTGAGGCTGAGGACTGCCTGCTGGCTCCTTTGCCCGGCTCATTCTTTGCCCAGCCCAACCCATCACTTCCAATCACTCCAATACAAAATATTCTGCCAGATCCATCTTGGCTTCCCTGGCAGCCTTGCAGGGCTCTTGAACGCAAATGCCTGGCTATGAGCTCAGACCTGCAGGGGCAGATGCATGTGAAATCTAAGGTCAGTGCTCACCATCCCCTCTCCCTCCTTGGCCTTGGGGGTTTTGAAAACACCAGCCTATGCACTGAACCCTCCCCTGACCAAGAGTATCCCCCACTCTTCCTTCTTCCCAGTCACAAGAAATGCTACTATGGACATTAGCCACCAAGGCATCACTGTTTCTTTATGGAGAGGGGACTGCCATTTCATGAGCATCTCTGTGAACCAGGTCCTTTGCAGACATTAGCTCAGATAGTCCTCAGAACACCCGAGGGAAGTGGGATAGCTGAGGAACAGAGCAGGCGTGCATCTCTCTAAGGGCAGACAGCATTCTTCCTCGCTTGCTCTCACTCTGTATCTATCCACCCACCCATCCACCATGTTGGCACCTTCCATGGTCAGGCACTGATTGGATGATGTCTTGGTCTTCATCCCCTAAAAGAGTTGTAACCCCTGGTACCTGTGAATGTGTGTGACCTTACTTGGAAAAAGAGTCTTCGCAAATGTAATCAAATCAAGATGAAGTCATATTAGATCAGGGTGGACCCTAATCCCGTGACTGGTGTCTTTATAAGAGGAGGGAAGTCTGGATACAGATGCACACAGAGGGAAGACAGCCATGTGAAGGCAGAGGCAGAAATTGTGATGTATCTACAGCCAAGCAATGCCAAGGATTGCTGGCACCCCCCGGTGCTCAATGGAGCAAGGAACGTTCTTCCCTGAAGCCTTCAGGGGGGGTGTGGCCCTGCTGACACCTGGATTTTGGAGTTTTGGCCTCCAGGAAGTGACAGAATACATTTCTGTTGTTTTAGGCCACCAGTTTGTGAAAATTCGTCACAGCTGTTCTAGGAAACAAACAGAGATAATATTTAATCCTTGCTACAACCTTATGAAATGGGAATTATTTTCCACTTAGCAGATGAGAAAACCAAGGCTCAGAAAGGAAAACTCTGCCTGCTGAAACCGCCACAGGTAGCTGGGGGCTCGACCTGAACCCAGACCCGGCAAACCCCAAACCCGTACCCCTGCTCCCCAACAAGAATGGATCTGCAAACCTGGGCGCTCCCAGGAGCTGGCGGGACCTCGTCATGAAGACTGTGACGCGGTCAGCCTGGGCTGGGGCCCTGGACACTGCGTTTTAATAGCCCTGCTGGAGTTTCTGAAGCAGCTGTGTGAGGGAAATGTCCCTCCTCACCAGGCTCCTCTCCCCTAAAGCAGTGTGTCCTCAGGGGCCTGCAAGTCGGGTCTTCTGGGGATTTGTCACAGCGGGGAGAGGTGCAGGTGAGGTGGGAAGGTGAGTCGGAGGCAGCAGCCGGGGACGGCCAGGGTGAGGAGGACAGGCCCCCCACATCTGCCCCGGGGAGCTCGGCTGGCCTGTCACCCATCTCTCAGGACCCTACCACCTTGGTCCTACCCCCCAGCCCCTTCCCAGGATCACAAGCCCTGTGACTGTTGCCTTCCCGGAGCCTTCTGGAGTCCCTGAGTTCTAGACCTAGAAGTCATCCATGAGGCATCTCAGCCAGCCCCCCAGAGCCCCCCACCCCCCCGCCACCTTGTTAAAGTGGGGAGAAATGAGGCCTTCAGAGGCATAGGCCAGGCCCTGACAGAGCTTTGCTTTAGACCTCAGTCTCCCGACTACTGGCACGTACCACAGCAAGCCAGAAAGCTGCCACGGGCAGGAGGCAGGCCGACAAGGAGCAGACAGTGGGCCTCAGGAGAGGTGGGCAGCCGAGGTTAAGGGACGGGAGGGAGCTCGCACACGCGGGGCGGGCTGTGTCCCAGCGCCAGGCGGTGTGCTTCACGTCCATCACCACACTTGCTTAGGTGCTCGTTGACGTCCATTACACAGATACAGAAACAAAGCCTCAGGCTGGTAAAGGCACCTGCCCAGGCTCAACCAGCTCACAAGTGACTGAGCTGGGAGGTGAACACAGCTCGGCCTGCCTCTCAAGCCCCGTGCCTTCCCCATCCTGCCCGTGCGCTGCTCCAGCCCTTCAGTTCTGTTCCCAGACCACACCCTCCCAAATCTGAAACTGATCTGCGAAGCAAGTGTTCAGTGCCATTGGCAAGACGCACAGGCCCCAGAGCTCTCAGCGCACAGCAAGTGCTCAGCTGGGCCGCACAAAGAGGCATCCAGTGGGTGTTGGCAGCAGACTCCGCCCCCCCCACACACACACCATATTTCAAGGGAGAGATTGAAGCCACATGTTTGGAGGCCCTACACTGATTGCTGGAAGGACGTTCCAGATAAACAGTATGAGGCAGAGCCTGTCACTCGGCCTCACCTTTGGTCCCCAACCCAGGCTCCAGCCCCCAGAGCCAGCTATTGCCAACTCCTTCCCTCCCCAAAGGCTAGCTCCAGAATGTTCAGGGTCACTGAGCCCTGGCCAGCTGGGAGACGGTTAAGCAGAAGGCAGCAGGTGCAAGGGCAGAGAAGAGACAGGTTCTCCTGGGCCTCAGGGTAGGTGCATGGGAGCGGAGAAAGCACCGTTCAGGGGAAGGCTGTTCTCCAATCAGCCTGGGCCTGGATCCTCCCCCAGTGCCTGTGGAGTCTGGGGTCATGCCCCCACTTGGCCCTGTACCCCCAGCAAGCACCTTTCCCTCTGTGGGCTTCAGCAGCCCCTCTGAGATAGGACCTCCGGTCACCTCTCCCAGCCCTGAGCTCTTCGGGCCATGGAGAGCCAGCCAGCTTCCCCTGGCAGGGGCTGAGCGTGGAAAGCAGGCCCCTCAGACCCCCAGGTGGGAAAGGGGGTGGGGGAGGGGAGGCCGCTGGGCCACATGGGCTGAGGGCTCAGGGTTACTAGAGCCAAGGCAACACACGTGTGTTTCGAATTTTCTTTCAAGTCTTCTCAATGCCTGCTTGCTCCTGTTCCTCCCCCAGCCTCTTGGTCTGGGGCTGTAATCAGTTTGGATGGAGAATAGCAGACACGCTTGGGGGTGGTGTGTGGGGAGCAGTTGGGGCTGGGAATCATTTTGGGGTTTTGTTACCTGTCAGCAGCTTGCAGGCCCATCTGAGGGGGTGGAGCATGGAGATGTGGATCCTGGCGGTTCCCCCGGGGGAACAGAGTGCTGGTCAGGGCCCCGGCGTCCTTGCTGGCTGAGTGGGCTCGGCTGTGTTATTTGACCTCTGTGAGCCTCAGTGGCCTCATCCGTGAAATGGGGCCTAGATGCCTACCCTCACTGTGGAGATTAAATAAAATAAGCCTGCACAGGGCTCAGCACAGAGAGGGGGTCTCCTAGCATGGGCCCCCTTGCCCTTTGGGGGAGTAGGATAAGGGGAATGAAACAGACCGTGGGGCCGCAGAGCCAGCCGTCAGACCACCGAGGCCATTAGCGCAGGCCTGAAGAACAAGTCGCGCTTTCTGCAACTTCCGTCTGTAGCCTGTGTCTGCAGGTCTCATTGAGAAGGCAGGAGGTGTCTGTGTGGCGGAGACAAGACCCCCCACACACATACATGCACACCGCGGCCAAAGCCCCCCCCAGGCAGCCAAGACCCGACCTGGGCCTGTCCTGTCCTGACTAGTGCTGGCTGTTCTCCCCAGCACCCATCCGCCAGCATCCGCTCAGACACATCCAGGCTGTGTGCTACCACCCCAAGGACACCCCTACTTGGGGGGTGAGGCGCTTAATTGTTCTTTCTGTGCCCTAGTCTGTGGATGCCACTCTAGATGATGGCAGGTCCACCTCCCTGGTTCCCGGCCACCCATTCTTGACCTCTGTTAGGTCCCAGGGTCCCTTGAGAATCAGATGAAAACACTGCTCTCTGCTTCTGGGAAAATGCACCCCCCACAAAACTCAGCCCACAGTGTCAGGGGCTCACAGACCCCCCAGAGTCACTAAGAAGAGCCTTGCTTGAGGATGTGAACCTCATTCGCAGCAGAGAAAGCCAATCCTCAGGCCAAGAGTCCCTGCTCTGAGCCCTGCTGCAAGGGAGACACAAGGGCCTTGGCGCCCGGTGGTCAGATCCCGGCACAGGGGGCTCAGGAATTCTGAGGTGCACCCCCCGGGAAGGGCTAATCCTCACCCATCCTGCCAACGGCTATCCTCAATTCAGGCCTTCCCCTCCCCGGACCTCAGGGACACACTCGCTTCCACATGTGAGAGCCAGAAGGATGTGCAGGGGTATGCTGGCCCCATCCACCCTCGTTTTACAAATGGGGAAACCAAGGCTTAGAGAGGCTCACTGGGTCAGCCTAGGTCACAGGGTTTTCTCCCAGTTCACGCTCAAGTTTTGGAGTCGGAGGCCCAGAGGGGCCTGGAGCAGGAGACCTGGCCAATAGAGGATCAGCCAGGCCACGGGGAAGGGGTAGCTCCCACCCACTCCCCACCGCTTGGCTTTTGTTCACAACCGATGGAAAGTGGCAACTCGGGAAGCAGAGGTTTCCGGCTTGCCAGATCATAGCTGAGAGAACAGATGGCCAATTCATCCCACCACACTTGGCACCTCCGACAAAAGAAACAATATGTGTTTGGCTCCCTAATCTTTTCCTCAGGTTCCCAGGCAGGTGACTGGAAAGTCTGATGACAAGAGTCGACTCACTTCTCTCAGGATGCAAACCACAAACCTTGCCTGGCCATTGTTTCTCCTGCTCCCTCCACCCCATCCTGCTCTCCTTCCCCTCCCTACTCTTTCCAGGCTGTCCAGGCCCTCTCAAAAGTAGCTAAGTGTCTCCTCCAGAGCCAGTCCCCTGTGAGGGAGGGGACAGGGGCATCCATTCCCTGAGCATCACACTCTTTCTCTCCATTCACCCTCACCTCAGCCCTATCATTATTCCATTTTGCAGATGAGAAAACTGAGGCTCCGAGGGGTTAACCAACAGGCCACATGGTCTGGAAGTGGCAGAGCCAAGAGTGATAACAGCAGGTGCCAAGTACTGAGTTCCTCCTGGGTGCAGGGCACTGCCCCACTTTCTAGATCTCAGAGAGGTGGCGTGGCCCAGGATCTGGTGAGCGGGGCACGGAAACGCTCCGGTGGAGAAGTCTGAAGATACGGCCAAGATTTCCTACAGAGATGTGAAGCTGGGGAGGTAGGGGGCCCCAGGGATGTGTCACCACAGCTCTGTTACTGAGCACCTACTGTGTGTCTGGCACAAGGCAGGTATCTCATATGGGCTTCCCCCTAATGGGCTCTGTTTTGTATGTACAATTGTCCCAGTTATACAGAGGAAAAATCGGAGGCATGGAGAAACGATTTGTCGAAGCCACATAAGCAGTTAAGGGCTCGAGCTAGGCCTCTTTCCACTGCCTCAGCTGTTTTCTCTTTGCCCTCCACCCCCAGCCCCCGCCCCGGCCCCAGCCCCAGGGAGGGTGTTAATGAGGCCAGCACAGGGAGAGGCTGGGGCAAGGAGCTCTGCCCACAGGTGCCAGCAGGTCTTCCCGTGGTGGCCAGACCCGGGCCTGGCGCCACTCTGCCCTGCCTGTCTGCTCTCCCTCACGAGGGGTGGTGGCTGATATCCCTCTGGGGTGGGGTGGGGGCCCCTTCACATGCTGGGCCCTGCCGAGACCCCGCCCTGGAGACCCAGAGTCTGTCTCCCAAGCACCGTAGTCATTCTCACTCAGAACCTGGGCAGGGTAGGTGGGGCCTGGGGAGTCCAGGGCTGGCTAGAAGGCCTGGGAAGCCGAGGGCACTGGTGGGAGGTAGGGAAGTGTGAGCCTCCAGGCCTCAGGGACCTGGTTTCCTTTTGTCATTTTCTCTCTTTGTACTGGCTGGTTGCATCATTGACTCTTTTCCTCTCTGTCTCTGGGTGACTCAGAGGTCAAAGAGTTTGTGGTGTGACGGGAAAAGCCAGGACGGGAAGCCAGGAGACTACTGCTGGGGGACACTGGGGTGTCCTTTCCCCAGTCTGGGTCTTCGGCTGCTGGATGCACCTGCTGGCCACAGTTTAGAGCCCCTCAGGGCCCCGTGCCCAGACCATCCCAGAGCAGTGAGGCGCTCCGAAGGCAATGCTTGTCTGTTTTCTCCACACAGAGAACACCTGAAAAGCAGCTCCTGGCTCTCAGTGGAAAGGGATTTAAGGAGGAAACAAATAAAGTGTGAAAGTACATCTTACTGACAAGCTCAAACCCTGTTAGCTTGGCTTCTGCTCCTGCCCTGCCTCTCTATTCCCTCTGTGACTGGGGAGCCATTTTCCCAACCCCACAGCCCCTTCCCATACCATCCTCCTCTTGAGGCTTCTGCTCAGGAAAGCCTGCTTCAAAAGATGGGGTCAGGGGAAGATCAAAATGAGGAGGTCGTCAACCATAGGAAGACCCCAGGAAATGAGTGAGCCTCCTACAAAATATATCATCACCACCATCATCACCATCATCATCACCACCATCACCACCACCACTACCATCACCACCACTATCACCACCATCATCACCATCATCATCACCACCATCACCACCACCACTACCATCACCACCACTATCACCACCACCACCACCATCACCACCACCATCACCACCACCATCACCACCATCACCACCACCACCATTGCAACCACCACCATCACCACCACCACCACCATTGCCACCACCACCACCTCCACCGCATCATCGCCACCATAAACATCATCATCATACCACCATTGTACTTAGTTCCCTTTTGTTGCTGTAACAAATTATCACAAACTTGGTGTCTGTCTTTCCAGGCTGCTATTACAAATTATCACAGACTGGGTGGCTTATAAACAACAGAAATTTATTTTTTACAGTCCTGGAGGCTAGGAAGTCCAAGATCACGGTGCCAGCAGATTTGCCATCTGGTCTTCCTGGTTCACAGAGGGCCATCTTTTCACTGTATCCTTACCTGGTGGAAAGGACTAGGGCACTCTGAAGGGTCTCTTTTAGAAGAGCATTAATCCTATTCATGAGAGCCCCATCCTCATGATTTAATCACCTCCAAAAGCCCTACCTCCTAATACTATCACATTGGGCATTAGAATTTCTGCATATGATTTGGGGGGAAGGTGGGCACGTAAATATTCAGACCGTGGCACTTGGTGGCTTAAAACAATACAAATTAGTTTTAGAAGTCAGAAATCTGAAATGGGTCTTGCTGGGCTAAAATGAAGGTGTTGGCAGGGCTGTGTTCCTTCTGGAGGCTCTAGAGTAGAGTCCGTTACCTTTCCTTACCCAGCTTCTAGAGGCTGCCCACATTCCTTGGCTCTTGGCTTCCTTCTTCCATCTTCAAAGCCAGGAATGGCCAATCAGTCCTCCTTACACTGTATCACTCTCCATCTCTCCCCTCTTTCACTATGAAGACACTTGGGAGTAGACGGGGCCCACCTAGGTAATCAAGGATAATCTCCCTATCTCAAGATCAGCTGATTAGCAACCTTAATTCACCCTGGCCATATAACATAACACATTCATAGGTTCCAGGGCTTAGGACATGGACCTTTTGGGGGGCATCTTTGTTCTGCCTATCCCCCATCATCATCGCCATCTCCAAAACTATCACCGCCACCCACTTCTGTCACCATTGACACCACTAACACCACCACCATTTTCAGCAGCATCTCCATCACCACCTTCCTCACCACAAGCATCGCCAACACGACCATCACCACCCTTCCACTTCCACCACCACCACCGGCACCACCATTTTCAACACCACCACCCCTACCAGCAGCACCGCCCCACCTCCGTTATTTAGATCCGGCCCTTCACTTCCTTAGAGTGATCTTCTTTGACCACTCTATGTAAAGCAGCACCTCCTTCTGACTCTCTCCTATCACACACACAGTCACAGACATCAGAAGGTTACTCCTTGAGGGCAGGACTTTATCTGATTTGTTTACTTCAGCATTTGATGCCGGGCATAGAGGAGGCAGTCAGTAAATATTCACTGAACGGATGAATGAATAAATATGTGGATGTATTTGAGTCTATAATAAGAGCTTTGACATAGTGTCTCTGAAGGAGTGACATCAAAGCTGAGATATGACGGAAGAAGCGGGAATGACAAAGTGATTAAAGAACAGTGGAAACAAAGCTGGTGGTCTGCAGGTGGTGCTGTGCATTCTGAGGACCAGCAGTGAGTAGATCAGGGAGGTTGAAGACCAGGGTGCAGGGGAGCACAGGTGGGGTGTGGCCAGAGTGATCCTGTAAGTATGTCAGGAATGTTGCTCTTTATCCTCAGAGCAACGAAGCCTTTGGAGAGTTTTAAGGCTTGTGGTCAGACTTGCATTTCTGGAAGATCACTCTGGCTCCGCTGTGGAGAGTGGTTTGTTAGGAGGTGGGGGCAGGAAGTGTGTGGCAGCTACTTAGGGGCTTCCTGCTGGTGTCCAGGAGTGGAGGGTGGTGATGTCTCTAGCTTGGGCCAGAGTGGTGGGTGTGGTGATGCAGAGAAGAGGGCAGAGTCAGGAACTATAAGAAATAAAAATCAAAAGACTTGGGGATGGCTTAGTTTTGGGAATGAGAAGCAGCGTGGTGCCCAGAATACCGCCTAGGTTTCTACTCCCACTCCCACAGCCAGAGGGTGGTGACTCTGACTGGCAGCTGGCTGGCAGAGACCAATGTCTCACGAAGACAAGAGTATATCCGTATTTATGACTATTATCACTAATAACATATATAATAAAAGCAATAACTACTGTTTTCTGAATGCTTACCAGAGGTTATGCATCATACGAAGTTAAGAAATCTGTCCAAGTCATATAGGTAATGTCTTAGTTCAGGTTCCTCAGAAGCCAACCTTGCAAGAAGGATTCAGATGTAAGTAGCATATTTGGGAAGGAAAATAGCAAAGTGGGGGAAGTGAGACAGGGAAGGGAAGGCAGCCAATGAAATGTGTGTATATCAAGCAAGTTACCCCTGTGGGAAATGGAGCTTAATCTTTCTGGGGACCTCTGGAGTGCAGTGAAGAATACCCAACTCAGAGTCATTTCACCTGATAGCAAGGAAACTGGGCTCTTTATACACAAACTCTGGCTAGCCATTGGTTGGAGGCTCCTCCCAAGGGGCGTTCATTCCCCATCCTCATCACTTCCAGCCTTCAACACATAGGGACAGATAAGATTCAGTGGCAAGAAAAAGCCCTCAGGCAAAAAGATTTAGGTTCTGGAAGTTAGAGGTCAGACCCGTGTGCACTGAGATGGTAAGTACTGGGTAATATGGAAAAGAATTGACAGGGTACTGGTAGGAAGTAGTGAAATAAGGATTTGAATCTAGGTGTTTTTGATTTCAAAGTCTATGAATGGATGATTATATAGATGGATGGATGGATGGATGGATGTTGGAGTGGATGAATGGATAGACAGATATATAATGGATGGATACATAGATGGACGGATGGATGGAAAATTTAGTGTATGAGTAAATGGGTAGATTGTTTAAGAATTGTGTCATGGCTGGGTGGATAGAAATATGAATAGATAAAGGGGAGTGGATATACAGGTAGACGGATAGGCAGGTGCATGGGAGGATGAATAACCAGGTTTGGGAAAAGAGAAGGGCCACAGCTTAGAGAGCAGAGCCTCAACAGTGACCTTGGATGAAGTAAGCTCAGCTAATATTACCCCCGTCACACCCCACCTCCCATTGTCTCAGAGGCATCTCAGCTGTGGTCTCATATTGATGACCAAGCACATCAGGAATGAAGTTTAGGGAGCAGGCTGGATGCAGCAGAGTGTGTGGGTTGGGGGAAGCCCACAAAATGGAACTGGAGCAGTAGGGTTGAGCCCACTGGGTCTTGTGCCTAGAATGGTGCTGCCCTGTCCAGAGCTGGCTGGGCACCTGCCCAGGAGACAACATCATAGGGCAGGCTCTGGCCACACTGCCATGTGGGTGAGTGCTGGATGGATTCATCCCACCCCCCAAGCAAGGCACTGGTTGCAGGAGGGGAAGACAGCTCTCACACTGGGAGCAGCGCTGGCTCAGAAAGCTGAGAAAGGAAGCTGACATCAGGACAGAGAGCCCCACCATCTTGGCAGAGCTGAGTGATGCCCAGGGACACCAGGCTCCAGCCCAGGCACAGCTGATGGGCCCAGCTCTGCCAAGTTTCACTGCCTGAGGCACATTTTTATAACTGAAGAATAATGAGAGGCAGGCATCCTAGTCTTGGCCTTTCCCTGGTGCAGTGTGTGTGTGTGGTTTGCATGAGTGAACATCGATGGCGGATGTGGGTCTCTGTGCAGGTTTGTTTGTGGGTCAGGGTTTGAGTCCACATACTAGGATACTTGGCACACATGTGAATTTGTGTGTGTTAGCATGCTTTTGTGTATATGCAAGTGTGTTTGAATGTGGAGAGTTGTGTGTATGTGTATGTGAGCACGTGTTTGTGCCTGTTACTGTTTGTGTGTATGCCCTTGCACACGTATAAGCATGTTTCCATTATGTGTGAAGATACTCACGTCTGTTTATTTGTGCATATACTTGCTGTTGGCATTGTGGGAACTTGAGTGTGTAAGTGTGTGTGTATGTGTGTGCGTGCAAGTCCACCTGAGTGCTCCTTAGGGATGGACTTCATGGAAAAAAGGGACCCCATTCTTTGGCTGTAGCTTTATCTTACCTTCCCCTCTCCCCTAACTCATCCCTTCATACAAACTTCAGAAGCTAAGCAGTTAGTAGTTTGTCACACATTCTAGGCTACTTCAGACCTCCATGATTTCACCTGTACTACTTGGTATGCCCTCTTCTTTTTTTCTGCTTGGTAAAACTCTTGTCCATCTTTCAGGTCCAGGCTTCACACTTCCGTGTAAGCTCCCCGGTCACCTCGGACTCCATCCGCTGGGCCCCATGCTGCCTCTCAAACATCTCTCTCTTATGGCCCATGAGGTATTTCCTGCTCTTCCTATAGAGTGGGAGTTCCTTGAGGACAGGTTCTATGTCTCATGCCTTTCTGAATCCCCCCCACCCCACCCCGGGCCTGGAACAGAATCTAGCATGCAATGGGATGGAGGGATGAATGCACAGACAGTTGGATGAATGGAAAGATGGACAGATAGACCGCCGGACCGGCAGATGGATGGGGACATGTGTGGACTGCTGGATGGATGGGTAGATGGGTGAACAGGTGGGTGGATGGGTGCATCATAGACTAAATCTGGCATTTCTGCTCTAGAATCCTGGATTTCGAAGGGAGACTGCTTGCAGCTCTTCCTCAGCTTTCATTTACCCTGGTGCAGAAGAAGCAGCGTCTCCGCTTGCAGAGGAAGGCTGCAACCTCAGACCTGGTCTCCCCTCTCAGCTCTGGCTCTCCTGAGGGCTGGCTCCAGACTGGCCACCTACTGCATGAAGGAGCAGCTTAGGCCTGAAGAGGCATTGCTGAGTGGCTTAAGTTAGCCCCTGTTTGTGCTCAAGGCTTTCAAAGGCTGGAGCTACTGCAGAGGAGGGGCCTGACTTCAGGCCCCACTGCTAAATGGGCAGGGATTGTGTGCTCCCCAGGCCTTGACTGCAGGCAGCTTAAGGCAGGGCCCTAGGAGTTTTGAGACAGGAAAATGGTGTTTTGTCTTGTTAATGCATTCACTTGGCTTTGAACTGGAGAGTAGTCAGGTGTCCCCAGACGGCTGCTTTTGAGCTAGTCTAGGGAGGGGGCAGGGCATAGCCAGGCCCAGGATTACAGAGGCCTTCCCGGGGGAAGGGGGCCTTTGATGGGGCCGGGTCTGTTGTCCGGAGTCTGCTTTGCTGGTGGCTGGAGCCCCTAATGAGGGGGAAAGGGCTCGTTCTGAGGCATTCCCCTGGTCTCCCTTGGGCAGCAGGCGGAGGCCTCCTTTGATGTTGGAGTCCTTAAGCCAAGTGGGGACTAATTGCCACAAGGTACAGAATGTTCTGGTTGCTTGGGGGGTCTGCAGCTTTCTCACAATGCCACAGCCACCCTGGGGTGGGGGGGAAAGGCAGCCACTTTCCTGATGTGAGACAACTCAGGAGGGTTTGGGATTGGGGTTTTTTGGTTTTGTTTTTCTTTTCATGCACACAGACCCAGCACAGAATGGGAAACACATTATATACTGTGCGTGCACTCGGGCGCACACACACACACACACACACACACACACACCCCTTACTCCACTGCAACTTTGTATACAGTATTATGTTTGATTTTTTTTTAATCAAAGAGTCAGTGTGGAGGGAGGGATCATGGCAAAGAGAAAAGAAAGCAGACTTTGGCAGAGAGGCGGCAGACAGATTTGGAATTAAGTCCCAGTTTTGCCACTTGTTAGCTGGGGCAAGCCACCGAGGTTCACCGAACCCCAGCATCCTTCTTTGTCAAACGCAAGGCTGTGCCTGGCACACAGGTGCTGATTTGCATTTGTTCCATCCTTCACTTGCATTCTTGAGACAGTTCACTAAAAACACGCATCTATTTTCCCGGCAGGCATGGAGGCAGGTGGAGAACCTGGTCAGCGAACACCAGTTAGATCATTTTCATTCGATTAGAGAACAGGAAGAGGATGGTTTCCTTTGACGTTTAGTGTTTGTGCCCACCATCTCAAAGGAAGGTGACCTTATTCTCCCCGTATTATGTTCCCCCCCACCCAACTTCCGCTGCTACCTCTCAGCAAGATCTGGAGTCAGACACAGCAATTTCTGTTATTAAAAGAAAAAAATGAGAGCCAATTATTGCCTTTTTACACTATACCGGCTAGGTGATCTGACTACGTTTATCTCTAATCTTCATACTGACACTTGCAGAGACTTAGTAAACCAATGTGACAGGTCGAGAAACTGGGACTTAGAGAAATGACTTGCCCAAGATCATCCTGTGTGAGGATGGGGGAGCCAGCTTTCTCTTCAGCTTGACTCTCAAGCCTGCCCCAGGTGGGTGTTCTGATCAAGCAGAACAGAGCTTCATTTCCCCATCTGGTCAACAAGAACCGTAACAGTACACCTTGCCAGGATGAGGAGCCACTGAAATGAGATAACCCCGGTGAAAGGCTCTGTCTCCCACACTCAGGTGGGTATACACCGGGGAGTAGAAGCTGGTTCTCCCCCACTTAATATGTCCCCCACCTAATATGGCATCTTTCCATATGTGCATCCATCACAACTTTACATGCTGACATAACATTCCAAGGACTGCCAGAGTGTCTTTAGCCAGTCCCCTACTGTTGAGCATTTCAGTCATTTCCAATACTTTGCTGTGAGCCACCTTTCTCCACTGGTGCAACCCCTCCTGAGACACCATTCTAAAAAGTGGCATTGCCATGTGTCAGAGTTTGGTCATTTTTGACACTTTTGATGGCCAAGCTGTCCCCTGGGAAGGTCTGTAACTCTATACCACCACCCAAAGTACCCAGAGAGCTGTTTCCTGTCACTGGGGCCAACACTGGGTATGGACAACCAGTCTTTAATCTTTGATGATTTGGTAGATGAAAATGACACCTTGTTTCCACCTGAATGTCTGTGACTACCTGAGCTTTCTTCATTCATTCATTCATTCATTCATCAAAAGTTTATTGAGTGTCTATCCTATGCTGGGCATCCTCTGGTGTAGGGTGGGGGGCATGTTTTAAGCAGAAAATCAAACAATCTCTCCATTACAGTTGTAATCAGCATTATGAAGAATGGTGGCTTGGGGAGATGGGCTACTGGGAGTATTAGTCTCTCAGTAGTGTCTATCGGATTTGACTTTTCTTGATATGAACAGTCAACCCTTCTCAATCTTCTATAAAGTGCCCTGTGAATGCAGCTTCTCTCCACCCTCACCTTCAACTCTTTGAACCAGATGTTCTCCTAAGCCCCTCCAACAAAGATATTTTGAGTGCCTCTTGTTAAGCTGAAAGGTGTAGGGGCCATAGTCTCCCAGGTGAGGGACCCTACACTCCACGTGAGGCCCACTTTCTCCGGAAAGTCTCTCTGGGTTCCCCCAAGATGAATTCCTCCCTTGATAAGCACAGTGATATAATCAAGAATGAATTGGTCTTCCCCTCCACAGCAAGGAGCCAGGATCCATTCTCTGTATCCTCAGAAGCACCAACCCTGGGATTTGTCACATAGCAGGTGGGTGCTCTTTTTTACCTATCACTTAAACATCTTTTTAAATCAAGAGCATTGGGGTGCCTAGGTGGCTCAGTTGGTTAAGCGTCCGCCTTTGGCTCAGGTCATGATCTCAGGGTCCTGGGATCGAGCCCCACATCAGGCTCTCTGCTCAGTGGGAGTCTGCTTCCCCCTCTCACTCTCCCTCTGTATTCTCTCTCTTTCTCTCAAATAAATAAATAATAAAGAAAATCTTATAAAAAATAAATCAGGAGCATCTTTTCATGAGAACTAAGGTTTGCAGAGCACTTTCTGGTTATTTCCTCGAATCCTGAGAACGTTGGAGGCCTGCTCAAGGTCGCATAAGCAGGAAAGGAGCTGGGTATGAGTCCAACTCCCCTGGATGGCAGGGCAGGACCTTCGCACCTGCATCACAGCCAACTTCAAATGCTTCCTTCCTCTTTTGGACTCAAAGTCCTATGAGTCCTGGGCCTTTCAGATTCTGAAGCTTCTCATCCAGCATGCTCTGGCTGGAGCTTGTTGGTACCTCTAATTGCAAGCCAAGCCCAGAGTCCAGCTGTCCAGATAGGCATCTGGGCAGTGCCCACATATGGCTTCAGCTGTGACGGGCGATGGGCTAGGCATGCTTTCCCTGCTGGCTGATGTCATGAGCTCATTAGAGCAATGGGGTTTATAGTGTTCAAGGCAACTGTCCAAACAATAAATTAAGCTGCACAATTTAGCACTTAATTATCCTCTCTCTCATCTACTTCACTCTTGTTCCCTGGGTGTCTGTCTGGGCCCTCCAGCAAGATGGTAAGATCTTCCCTCTGCCTCACACCCCACAGCCAATCCATCACGCAGCCCTGCTGGTGCCATCTCGGGAACATCTCTCAAATACTTTCCCTTCGCCACATCCCCACAGCCTTGACCTCAGCCAGCCCTCACTCTCTCCCCTGGATTATCGCCACCCTGGCCTCTCTTGCTAGAATTTCCGTCTCTGCTCTGCCCAAGTGACTCTGCCCAAGTGGCTTCCCTGGGTCTGAAATACACAATCCCAAGCCCTCATCTCTCCGTTCAAAGTCCCCGTGAGCAGGGTGCCCTGCTTACCTTACTAGCTTCCCTTTCCCAAAGCTGCCCACTGGCTACCCTACCATAGAACGAGCTTGCGGCTCTGCCCCAAGGGGGGGGCACAGCCAGCCTGCTGGCCGTTAAGCCCCGTGAACTTCTGCACATGCCATTCTCTCTATGGGGAATATCCTTCTCCCCACTCAGCCCTCACCACTCAACCTGCAAACTCAGGCTTGTCTCAGTATTCAGCTCTGGAATCTCCTCCTTTGAGAAGCCCAACGGTATTTCCTTGGCAGCCCCAGGGCTGAGACCCCTCATTTCCTCTCCCCTCTCTGGTCCTCTCTTAGGATGCACATCCACACGGATGCCTGGGAGAATGGCATCCCCTCATGCCCATTCACTCTGGAGTCCCCATAGTTCAAGCTCACAATCAAACCATGAGGATCCATAATAAATGTCCTTTTACAGGTTAGGAAACTGAAGTTTGGATTCCAGAGCTGGGTCTCCATTTGGCCAACTTGGCCTAAATCCACAAGGGCAGGGATAGCATGCTAGGCCTCCAGACAGACTGGTTGGAGGACCACACGGGGCACTACAGTGGGTAGGGAGGCCCAGGGAGGGCATGGGGGGTGGGAGAGGTGATAGTTTGGAGCAGGGTCACCATTTGACCCAAAGGAACTTGGCCGCTCAAATAATATCACCTCCACCAAGTATTCCCTTCTGCTCCCCCATTTCACAGTTGGACAAATGAAAGCTCAGAGAGAAGGAAGGAGAAACAGAGAATAAAGTTATGGAGGAAGAGGGGCCAAGTTAGAACCAGGTGTCTTTAGTCCCAGTCCAGCTGCCTCAGCAGGCTGAGGTCCAGTGAGACCACTCTACTGCACCTTCTTCTCTCCCTCTTCCCTTTACCCACACCTCCATCGGACATTCCTGTGGGCCGCCTAGGGGCCAGGTTCTCCACTGGTTGTTAAAGATATAGAGGGCCCCTGTCTGCTGCCTGCCTGGCACATGGCGCTCAGTGAACCAGTGAGTGTTGAGTAGCTGAATTAGTAAATGAATAAATATGGGACAGTAATGTGCCTCTCTTCCTTCCCAGAAGGGCCTAAAGGAATGGAGAAGCACCTGCCCAAGCCCTTTGTGCCCATGGTCTCCTTACAACCGCCTTAGGACGGACGTCAACGTCATCACACCCATTTAGCAGATGAGGATACTGAGGCTCACAGAGCGGACAAGATTCATCCAAAGCTCTGCAGTTAGAAAGCTGTTCTCAGCCACCCTAGGAAATTAAACACTACCCATGCTACTTTTTTTTTTTTTAAAGAAAGGATGTTTTTCTTCTGGTGTGTAAACAGGAGAAGGGCTCCCCGAGAAGGTCACTGTAAATATCATTACTTCTCCTCAGGGCTCTGTCAGCTTATGTTACTTTATTTATCAACATTCCATAACATGTAGATCCAAGAACATGTCCTCAAGTGGGACACCAAAGATGTGTGCTTTGGGGGTCAGGCATGAGCACTCGCCAAGCGCAAAGCACGGGGCTGGGCAGGAGATGGGAGCTGGGTCCAGGAGCAGGGCGGGGCGGGGCGGGGCGGTAAAGGGCCCTTCCCAGCATCTCCCGCCTGGGTGGAGCAGCGAGCTGGAGTTCCAGCGGCATGTCCCTCATTTCCATAAGGGGGAGCTTGTGCACAGGAGATTCCCTCCCGGCTAGAGGGCCTCAGCATCCAGGGACCAGCTCCGGGCAGTGGCCACTTGGATGACACTGGCAAGGTGTCTGCCCTGAGCACTGCCTCCTGCCTCGTGGGGGCAGCCATGGGGATATGTGCATGCTGTCCCCCTCCCTGTGTATTCACTCGGGGAACCAAGGAAAAAGAGGGGCAATGCCTCATGTGCAAATAACACAGCTTTGGAGCCAGACAGGACTGAGGCTCACGCCAGCACCATCATGGACTAGCCGCATGACCTCGGGCTCTTCACCTCCTTAGGACCTCGGTTTCCTTATCTGCAAAACAGGAATAACACCAACTTTAGGAGTTACATGGAGCAGCAACTACAGTGGCTGGGACACAGTAACTGCTTAATAACAAAAGGAATATTACTATGATGACTGTCTGGATTATTTATGCAAGTCCTAACTGCCACTCCAACTCTCCCAGATATTTCTGCTCATCATTCCCCCTGGGGCTTTGGGGTGATTTGCACACGGCTGTGGCCTCCCTGGGTCCAGCAGAGACAAGACCAGTAGAAAGGCACTTAGGGCTTGTGTTTGCAAATGCAAAAGCAGGTACTTTTCTTAACAGAAATGATGACAAAGCAAAAATATTAAAGAATATGTCAGAGAGAGAGAGAGAGAGAGAGAAGTCCCCAGAGCTTAATTCCTCACTCAGCTTCATCAACCAGTTTCTCTTCTTTTTGAAAGCAAACCCCCTGGTCCCCACAGCTGTTTTGGTGGGCCTGTAATCCTAGTGACTATGCCAGGTGCTGTTTTATTCCCGACTTGCCGTGGTCTTTGGTCTGAATCACACCATCTCTTTTCATTCGGTTCCTGCCAGAAAGCAAAGCATATCTTTCATGGTCCCCTCTTCCTGGGAGGAGGAATTTCTCCACAGGCCTCGCTTTGCACATGCTCACGGGGCTGCACTTGGGGCAGAAGGATGGGATGGCAACAGTCTGCTGCCCTTTGGCTGCCTTCTTAACATGCTTTTTTTTTTTTCCCAAGATGGAAATCGCATTTTCTCCTTGATTATCAAAGTAACACATGTGTATTGTGAAAAATTTGGTAGTACTGAAGTTCAAAGACCAAAAGTTACCCAGAAAAAAATCACTGCTAACACTTCGGCATGTCTTTTCAGACTTTACGACAAACCCAGTTACAAGGGACTCTTACAGAATACATTGTTTTGTGTTCCCATTGTCTTTGTTTCCCTACCTGGTTTCACTTGCTCATTCTAAATGGCTCTGCATCGTTGTATTGTATCAGTATCTAGTGCAGGACATTTAACCAATCCCTTACTGTGGGACATTTAGGTTATTTCTGTTTCTTTTTTTAAAATGTTTTATTTTGAAATAATTCTAGATTCACAGGAAGTTGCAAAGACAGTACAGACAGTTTCTATATGCCCTTCACCGAGTTTTCCCCAATGGTTACATCTTACCTACGGAGTAGCGCAATATCAAAATCAGGATATTGACATTGACCCAGTCTGAGTAGGTTCTACGCCATTCCATCACGGGTGTACATCTGTGTAACCATCACCACAACCAAGACACAGAACCTTCCGCCACCGTGACGATCTCCCTCCTGCAGTCCTGTCATAGTCACACCCTCCCCTTTCACCCAGCCCCCTGCTAATTCCTGGCTGCCATCACCACTAATCGGTTCTTCATCTCTATATTTTTGCCATTTTGAGAATGATATATATATATTTTTTCCACCCAGCATAATACTCTTGAAATCCATTCAAGTTGTTGCATATATCAATTGTTCCTTCCACCTCATAGCTGAGTGGTGATATTCCATAGTGTGGGTGAGCCACACCGATGAACCATTCATCTATTTTAGGGCATCTTAGTTGTTTCTATTTTTCAGCTATTACAAATAAAACTGCTATGACTATTGTCATAAGGGTTTTCACATGGGCACATTTTCATTTCCCTGGCATAAATGTCCAGAGTGTGGTTACTGGGTTATTTGGTAAGTGGACGTTTCATTTTTTAAGAAATAGTGGAAGTCTTTTCCAGAGTGGCCATACCACTTTCCATGTCTACCAGCAGCATGAGAAGGCTCTAGCTTCTCTAAAACCTACCAGCATTTCATATCATCACTACTATAAACTTTACCTGTTCTAATAGGTGTGTAGTGTCTCTTATGGTTTTAGTTTTCATTTCCCAGATGGCTGGTGGCGCAGAACATCTTTTCGCCTGCTTATTTGTTGTTCATATCTCCTTTTGGGTGAAATGTCTCTTCGTAACTCTTGCCAATTTTCTTATAGGATTGTTTGTGATCTTACTGTTGAATTTTGACTATGTGTGTGTGTATATATGTACATATATATATACATGTATATATATATATATAAAATGTAATATACATATTACATTAACATGTAATATATATTATATAACATATTAATATATTATATGAAATGCATAATATCTAATATGTACATTAGATATACAAGAATTTATACATAGTCTAGATATGAGTCCTTTGTCAGATATGTGGTTTACAAATATTTTTTTCCTAGTCTGTAGCTTGTCTTTTCATCCTCTTTCACGGATCAAAAGTTTTTAATTTTGATGAGGTCCAATTTATTTATTTATTTTTCGTTTCTAGATCAAGGTTTGGTGTTGTGCCTAAGAACTCTTCACCAAGACATAGGTTCCAAAGATTATGAATTTCTTTTCCTTTAAAAATAATTTTGTGCCAGACAGAATAATGTCCTTCCAAAGACGTCCACACCCAAGTCCTCAGAACCTGCAGATATGTGAGCTTACCTGGCAAAGGAGACTTTGCAGATGCGATGTTGTTAAAGATCTTGAGATGGAGAGATGACCCTGGATTATCCAGATGTGCCCAGTGTAGTCAACAAGGGTCCTTTCGGGGGAAAGAGTGAGACAGGAGAGTTGGAGGAGATGTGACTATGGACATAGTGGTTGGAGTGATGACATTGCTGGCTAGAAGGGTAGTCTTAGGAGCTAGAAAAAGCGATGCAACAGATTCTTAGAGCTTCCAGAAGGAAGATGCCTACTGACAACTTGGTGTTAGCCCACTGAGACCTATTTTCATTTCTGACTTCCAGAACTGTAAGATAATAAGTCTGTGTTGTTTTAAGCCACTAGGCTTATGGTAATTTGTTACAGCAGCCAGACGAAACCCTTTGATGAATATCCTTATACATAAATCTTTGCGTACTTCCCCAGCTATTTCATTAGGATCAAATCCTAGATTTCAAATTGGTGAGTCAAAGGGTATATACCCAAATTGGTACTATTTACACCTCGTCATTAGCTTTTACGGGTTCCTGTATCCTTGCTTGAGTAAACACTGGCTCTTACTAATGTGAAACCTATACGTGATGTTGCTTTGATTTCCTTGTATGTGTGAATCCTGCATGTGGGTGCTTGGCATAATTCTGTGAATCATCCAGTATGGTAGCCAGTCCAATATGGTAGCCACTAGCCATGCGTGGCTCTTATACACTTGAAATATGGCTACTCCTAATTGAGCTAGGCTGTAAGTATAAAAACGCCCTGGATTTCAAATTCCTAGTACCAAAGAAAGAAAGAAAGAAATTTCAAGAGTGATGTTTTAGATTGGTTATACACTGAAATTATATTTAGATATATGTGAGCTTCAGTGAAATATATTTATAACATTAATTTTACCTGGTTTGCTCTACTTTTGTAACGTGGCTACTAGAAAATGTAAAATTACCTACGTGGCTTGCGTTTGTGGCTCATGTTGTGTTTCTGTGGGTCAGCGTGGGCCCAAGCTCTGTCAGCCACCACACTTTACGACCAGCGGCGGGCAGGGACAAGTGTAGCCAGAGCTGGGGGCTCAGCTCTCAGTCATGCAGGAAAGGCAGCCAGGCCCTGTGGTCCTGGTCTCAGCAGCCAGTGCCCAGCCACAGATCCCACAGTGTGGTGGAAAACAACTTGGGGTCAGAGAGACCTTGGTTTAAATCCCAGCTCCTTCAGAATTTTCTCGTATTTAAAGCTTTATCCATTTTAGTTTCCTTATCCATAAAGTGGGAAATAACCCAATGACATTTATGGAGACATTTCTTTATTCACCAGCATTTATCAGACCTACTGTGTGTCAGGCCCCGTTCTGGGCTCTGGCAATCCTGCAGCACACAATGCAGAACGAGCCTGGCGTGAGTGCTGGCGTCCAGTGGGTCCTCTTCGCTGCCTCCAGAGACTCTATTGCTAGAAAGAACATGTCGGTGGAACAGTACATCCTCCTGGGCACTTTTTATGAGTCCACTGGTTCCCTGAGTCAGAATAGCAGCTCCAGGCATGGGTTTGAGTTCATCTCAGCCATCACTTTGTGACTTTAACTGAGTCATCTATAAAATGGGGCTAATGATCTACAGCATGGGGCTAATAACATTACCCACCTCCCAGGGTTGCTGTGAGCATTAAATAAGATAGCACATGTAGAGCACAGCTCCTGGAACGTTGTAGATGCTAAAAACAATGGCTGCTAGTAGTAGTGGTAGGAGTAACAATGACAGTAGAAGTAGGAATGTTACCATTTTCTCTGCCTTAGAATCCCAGTGATCTCAGGGCACTCCTAAGAGAGGTGACCCAGGAACAGAGAGAAAGGGTCTAGAAAGACTTATTAGTCTACATTGAGGAGGTAAGTGCTTAGGCCTTTATCCAAGCAATGAATGTATTGCTGAACATACGGTGGCTTGGGTCAAGATGGGCTGCCTACTCTCGGTCATGCTAAAAAGATCAACTCTTTTCCTTAGCCGAAAAGAGCTCTCGCTGCAGGCTGCCAACCAGCCTCCATCCCTCTGTTTCAGATGCTGTTGGCATCCCTCTCCTAGCCCCGTAGTGCTCACCTCCACCTGCAAACACCTGCAGTCCTCTGCCTGAGGGTTTTTTTCCTACTTCCTAGAACTTGCTAGGCCTGGACTCAGGGCAAGCCAGAGTTCTGGGTTCATGGCACCGGCGTAGGCCTGAACCAGTGAGGAAGGGCTGGTGGGGAAACACCTTTGCTTCCTCGGCCCTGGGTCAGGGCACCTCCAAGGCTGACTCCCTCCAATTCCAGGCTAATTCCACGGGCCTTGACAATCACTGGGTCGGACTGGTCGGATAACTGGAACTCTGGCCAGGTAGATGTGAGGGCAGGCCTGCTGCCAGGCATAATTTTCCCCTTCCCAAAAACTGAACTGCAAGACAGGCACTAGTCTTCTGGAGATTTCTATGTTTAGCTGTGATGCCTGGGACTCCTGGTGCCATCTTGCTTTCAGCCTGGGGATGAAAGATGGGGCTATCAGTGCAGATAGCAGAGCAGAGAGATGGAAGTTCCTGCGCTCCTGAGACGTCGAACCACTGACCCAACCCACCTGGAAACCATTGCACCTCTGGACTTCCTCTTATACGAGATCAGAAATTTTAAAGAAACGGAAAGCCACTTCTGAATTTGAGTTGAGGATTTTGTTACTTGCTTCTCCTAATAAAAGCATCTAAACTGCCCGGCTCATCTTAATACAACTCAGAAAGCTGGTAATTGTTATTGCCATCCCTACTTGGCAGATGAGCAAACTGAAGCTTGGGGATTGGAAACAGATGAAAGAGATCTCCAGGTGTGGGAGATCGTCTCGTGTGTCCACGCAATGACTCCAGGCTTGAGAAACTGCAGGTGTTACAAATGGAAGGTCAAGTTCATGGGTTCTGTGTCAATTCCCTTTATAAAGTGAAAAGTCCTTTCATAAAGTGACAGTCCATTCCCTAGCTTCAGAGATAAAGTGATTATTGAAGACGCAGCCCAACTCTCATCTCCATTTCATAGTTAAGGACGTTGAGGCTCAGAGAGGGCCAGCCACTTACCCGAGGTCACACGGTTAGGTGGTGGAACTTCAACCCTGGGTCTGACCCCAGTGATTGCCCCATCAATCCAAACTGCTCCCACAGAGTCTGCTGTAGGCTTAACGGAGCAAACTCTGTGAAAATGTTTTGCAGGCAGTAACAATGCCCACTTTCCAGTTTACCTGGCTTTGCCCTACCCTCACTCTGTTCCCAACGCAAATTCCACAGGTACCAGCAAGCCCATTTCACCCCCACTCTGCCATTCGAGTTCCTTTCCTTTGAGAGCCCAAATTCCTGAATGCCGGCTTCTCTGTGTGTTCTCCACCTATTAAAAAATCTCCTGTTATTTTAAAAATGAACATTTTAGAGGGGGTTGGTTTTTGGTGGCACACTGTATATTCTATCGCTTGTTTGGTTCTTTCAATGAGTAGGGGTACACAGAGCAGCAGGAAAGAGGAAAACCATGGCTATTCTGGTGATTCCACAGGAAGGATCCTAGAGAATTTCCTTATCAGACCAGCACCACACATATGCAATTCTTTTTTTTTTTTTTAAAGATTTTATTTATTTATTTGACAGAGAGAGAGAGACAGCGAGAGAGGGAACACAAGCAGGGGGAGTGGGAGAGGGAGAAGCAGGCTTCCCGCGGAGCAGGGAGCCCATGCAGGGCTCGATCCCAGGACCCTGGGATCATGACCTGAGCCGAAGGCAGACGCTTAACGACTGAGCCACCCAGGCGCCCCCACACATATGCAATTCTTAAAGCTAAAACTCGTAAGCTGTTCAGTTCCTGTTCTCTGGGCCGGTGACATTTGATACCAATCGATGTGAGCAAGTGACTTTGCTTTGTCAAGCACTTCCCTCTGCTGAGTAGCCTAAATTAGACAGGCTGTGCTCCTCGCAGGTGATCCCCCGATCCCGTTGTACCAAAGCACTAGCGTCACGGCTTTCTTCCCTGGGAGTCCAGGAGGATGTCCTTCTAGAGAAATGTCCTGCCATCACTTACTTAAGACATCAGTGTGGTGCAGAAGAGCATCAGTGATTGATCTCAGCCAGGGGCTCTCCTCTCCTGGGGACTCTACCTTCCTGGAGGGCCACTTGGTATGGGCATGCCACCCCTGCGAAGAGGATTGGGATTCCCGATCTCAATCAAGTTTAAGAAGCAGATAAATGGAGAAGGGATATATAGTTGAATGGTGGCCCCCAAATGGTCTAACCCTGGGAACCTGCGTGACCTCAATTGGGAAAAGGATCTTTGCAGATATAAAGATCTAAAGATGAGTTCAGCCTGGGGTATCTGAGTGGGGCTTGAATCTGATCGCAGGTGTCCTTACAAGAGAAAGGCAGAGGGAGATTGGAGACACACACAGATGCCGGAGAGAGACAGCTGCTGAAGAACAAGTGTCAGCACAGGTTTCTGCTACATTTGTCAAAGGCTTTCGAGATTTCAAAGTCAGGTCTTTGTTCTCCATGTGAGGCCTCAGCATTGCATGGGAAGGCCCACAGTGTGGCTTTGAACATGGTGGTTGTCCTCTCTGAACCCATTACTTCCACTGTTCCACGAGGATCATCACAGTGCCCACCACCGAGGCCATCATGAGAGTCAAGGAGGCGTGGGGCACCAGACATTGTACGGCTCACAGGCTACTTCAGGGCACAGATATTTCTGGTTTGTCCCACACAATTTTTTGAAATTTGAATTTATTACTGACTTTCCCCTACCAGGCGACTTTACATAAAAATCCCATATTCTCAGGGTGCCTGGCTGGCTCAGTCGGTAGAGCATGTGACTCTTGAGCTCAGGGTTGTGAGTTCAAGCCCCACATTGAGTGTAGAGATTACTCTTTTAAAAATCCCATATTCTCTTGAGAAGTCAAAAATCCTGCCATCTTAATGTCACCATGAAAGAAGTGGCTGGAGCTGACTGGCTACCGGCCCGGCACGGGCTCCTCAGTTGACCACAATCCTCATCCCTCCCTATTACACACGCTGCCACTTCATCCATTCCTCTCCCCTGTAGCATCTGAGTTTGCAATCTCTGTGGGGAAAGCTTTTTGTGAACTGTTTGCTGTTTTCATTTCTGTTTCACAAAAGACAAATCCCAAGCCAGCGTGCTCTTTCAGGAGAATGTCTCCAGTAGGGAGCGGGACGATGAAAACCTCTGTCAGACAGAATTTTTTACTTAATAGAATTTGTTGTAACCAGATCAGCAACCTCCTTTAATCCTGGGCCTCTGACTTGTGAAAATCTCTTTGTTACCCAGAACTAGATACAAATGATGGTACTTGTTAAAACCAGGCGTGCTGGTGGAGAGGGACTTCCATTTATGCTTGTTCTTGCCAAGATTTTGATGTTTTGGTCCTTCTCTGGTTTAATAGTTAAGTAAACGTTCATTTTGGATTCTGGTTCAAACCAGTTCAAGAGGCACTTTTAGGAAAAACCAACACCTTTGGTTTGCATTTTGTCACCCAAACTTGCTATGATTTTCTTGGACTTCGGGGTTCAGAAAGTGAGTCCAATTTACGGAAGCGGACTCAAAATTTGGCTCTCCCTCCTGCCATCTGTGTGACTTTGGGCCGTCTCTGACCTCTCTGGGCCTCAATTTCCTCGTCTCTTAGAAGGGTCAGAGTATCAGCCCTTACATCATAGGATTGCCGTAGGGATTCGAGGTAATGTGTGCCAAGCTCGTGGCATAGAAGCCAGGACACCAGAGATAACTGTTATTCTTACTATGACTGAGTGCTCTTTTGTGAGGCTGCCCTGGTTGTAGCTTGGGGAGTAGAAATCCGGACTGTGACGATTTTACGGTTTACACATACCAGTAGCAGAATCCTTCCTCGATCTGCAAACCTTAGAAATAATAATAATGAACTTGGTAACAATTATAAAGGCTAATAGTTATCGAATATTTCCTAAGAATATTTCCTCCTCCCCTCCTATGCTCTCTCCTCCTCCCTGTCAAGATCGTTGGCATTCATGCATTAGTTGTACATCGACATGCGTGTACATCTTGGAAGTCTAGAATAAGAAAATATTCTCAAAGTCTATTGATTTGCACACCAAATCATGTACTTCCTAATTGTGGGTGCCAGCCTGGGTGGGCTCAGATCAAGAGCCAGTAAATGGAGGGTGCCATTGGCACATTGAGGGGACGGTTCTGTGCCTCACACCACAGGAGGGTTAGCACTCTGGGGCCCCGGGCACTAATGTTAGTCCTTGCAACAATCCAAACTGCCCTCCCCTGTGTCCAAATGTCCTCAGAGGGGGTTGAGACCCATCATTAGTCCACCAAGCCAGGGATGAGAATATTCAAGCTCTCCTGGCCTGCAAACTTGGGTCAGATCCTCCATCCATCTATCTGAACCTCAGTTTTCTGACCTGTCAAGGGGGGAGTCATACCCATTTCGTTATCCCCATGGGGGGACTAAGGGGGAAGATGTATATGAAGCACGCTAGCTTGACCCTGGTACAGAGCAAACGCTCAGCGCCCAGGACACATCACAGTATAGGTCTAACATCGGCGGACCCTGGCTTCCCTTTTCCCCCGATTGTGTCTCCAAGTGACAGGGCCAAGGGGGGCCTTCAAAGCCCTCCAGCCTTCACTCTGCTCTAATTAGAAGTCATTGTGGAACGAAGTCCAGTATTTAATTTGGCCTGTGTTTGACAGATCCCGTGTGCATGGCTAGCAGAGCTTGCACAGGGCCCACGGTACAGGGGGGATTCTTGGCCTGGGATCAGGGTGGATTGGTGGAGAAAATGTCGCATTTAATTAAGGCTGATTGGCCCTGACAGTTGTCTGGGTGAAGTTTATAAGGTACATCTAATCTGGATGCATCTGGTCATAAAAATGCAAAACAAGCCATTCCCACCCAAGTTCTAACTCCACATGTGGGTTGATTCTCAGTGATTGACACCATATTTTTTGCAGCTGTCCCACATTTCAAATCTTTTTCTATTTAAAATATATTCATCATAATTATGGAATGCAATAAACAAACTTCAGCCTGATGACAAGCTTTAAATATAAGAATGTTTCGGCTTGAAATAAATGCCGTGATTTCTCAGCCCAGGATGGAGACAACACTGACGAGTGTTCTCCAAAGGAGCCCTGACCTTGTCACCATAAGCCAGACAGAGTTATTTTCTCTCCAGTATTGACTGATATTTGGAGGGGGGACAGGAGGAGAAAAATCAAAAGGTTATTTCTATCAGATAGAAAAAATGTGCATAAGCCATCAGAAAGCCACCGTCGTAAGACAAAGAAACAAAGCTGAATACAACCTGATCATCTCTGAGGACCTTCCCCATTGTGCAAGTTCTTCCCAAGGCAGGGGAGAGTGGCTTCTACACACAAACACGCAAATCCCAGCTCCCACACTCCACACTCTGTTACTTTGCACATTGCTTTGTCATCCAACCTCTGTGTGCTCAGTTTCCTCATGTGTAAAATGGAAGGTGATAACAGTACTTATTTCATAGCGCAAGCGTAAGAGCTAAACGAGTAGTTCTAAGTAAGTGCTTAGAACAACTCCTGGCTCGTAACAAGTGTTCAAGATGCGTTAGCTCTGTCGGGAATCAATACGAGCTGACCTCTTCCCACTGTTCATCTAAGGGAGAAGCTGAAGGTTTCAGGGGTTAGGTGGCCTGCACAAGATCGCAAATAGTACACAGCAAAGGTAGGATGCAAGCCCCGATCGTCAGACTTTACTAGAAAACGTGCCTATGAGCAGTCAGTTTTGCCATGTTAGCATTTTCTGTTTCAGTGTGATGCTTCTCAAAGTCTTGCTGATGGCGGTTCTCCCTGTCGGTGGCGAGTCATGCATCCCAGCAGTGTCCCGCTAAGCCAGGACAAAAGAGCATCCTGTTTCATCGGTTCCTGGGGCTCGTCTTTTATTTTTAACGCTATTTAAATGAGTCCGTAATTGAGATAGTTAAATAAACAAATTCGTAAGTTAATTATAGATAGGTCAGTCCACGACCACGCTGCTGGATTTTTCTAGCCACTTATGGACCTCAGCCACGACCCAATGTTTCCCCCATAACTTGATTCCTCAAGAAAAATGAGAATTACCCAGAATTCGTGTCAACAATCTGCTCCTCTTTAAAATGAAGCCATAAGTCACAAACCCTCTGAGTTCCCAAAAAAGCGTCTGGAGCTAAATTTGTATCCTGACTCTGATGATTGTTCTCCTATTAGGCTGATGAGAGAATTAGCAGAGCCAGGGCCTCCTGGGGCTGTGCCCACAGCTTGGGCCAAGATGGAAACGACTCTGTGAGTTTTATTTCTGAGATGTGTAGAAGGCTTCTCCATCACTGGGCCAATGGGCACATGCTCAAAATCAAAATAGTGTGTGCTGCCTCTCCCAGGAGATGGTCCCGGCGGGCCCTGTGTTTGAAGCAGGAAGGAGAAATCGCGGCCGGGAAAGGGGTGGCTATGATTTAGTTTCCCCAGAGCCCTGTGGACGGCCCCAGTGATGTCTCTGAGCCTTGCCTTTACTGCTAGCTCCCTGTTTGGGGGAGGAGTGTGGAACAGTGGCAAGTGTGTGCTCTTGGGAGACAGACAGCCCCGGGTTCGCATAGGGGCTCCATCAATTACAAACTGGGCGAACTGGGGTAAGCAGCCCAGCTGTGCTGGAGTCTCGCCTGGGAAATGGAAATGATCGTCTCCGATGGTAATGTTGTTGGGAGGGTTAGGTAAGATAACTCGGGACAAGGACTAAGCCTGCAGTCAGTGCTAGATAAGCAGAGGTTGAGGTTTTACCTGTGGGGTCAAGAAGGTACTTAATGGGGTGTCTTGGCCTGGGAAGTTTGTTTCTCCTTCTGTGGCTGGGATGGGAAATATACTGTCCCTCTCGTTTCCATACAAATCCATTGGAGATGCCTGTGTGAAGTGCTGTGGTTGATTTGTAATGTCTGCCACAGACTAGGAGGGGGCGGTAAGCGTGTGCGTTCCATGCATTGCTCTCCCCTTTCTACAGTGTAAGTTCTAAAGGCAGAACTGGGTCTGAAAATGATCTCTTATCTTGTACATGCTACAGAGCATTTTTTATATCTCATTGCCCTCCCTAAAAATCCTCAGACGTGGCATACTGTGACCCCACATCCCTGGGTATTAAACCTTGTGGCAATTATCATCTCCATTTGATGGGTGTGGAAACTAGGGCCAAAGATCAAGTGAACGATCAGAGGCAACTAACAAGACTAGGTTTTTAAAACTATCTGATGTATCACTCCAGAAACCCACCGCTGTTTATGGTCTGTCACGGGAATCCTAATATGCACAACCATAGCAAAGCACAAGACACATGGGATCTAGCCTCTGCCCTTCTGCTAAGCAACCGGCGACCTTGGAAAAATCATTTTACCTTCCTAAGTCTCAATTTACCTATCTGCTAAATGGACATAGTAAGTACTCCATCCACAGCCAAAGGGCTGGGTAGGGATGAGAGGAGACAATTGGTATGTGGAAAATGAGGTTTGGATAAAATTCTCCTTCTTGCCATTGCTTGTGAGAGGTGGGGGAGCCCTTTGGGACCCAGTGCTACATGCATTTGTCAAAGGGAGTCTTTGGAAGCTTATTTCTGGGGGTGGGAAATTACCTGCAGATTTCCCCTAGACTGCCATGGGCAGCACTTCCCTACTTGGGGTCTCGAGGCTGGACTGACTTTGTGAACTTGGGCAGTCACTTCACCTCTGTGGCCCTCAGGCTCCTTACCTGCACAACTGGATGCCCAGGTAGAAATGTCATCTGGAATGCAGAAGGCACTCAGCAAAGCCCAGGTTCCCTTTTCCCGAGGAGGTGGCAGGGTAACCTCGCCGGAGATCTAAAGTATAGACTTTTCTACAAAGAAATGGCAATAAGGAAATGTGTGTGTGTGTGTGCACGCGCGCGCAAATGTGTGTGAGCGTACGTGTGTGAGTGTGTGTGTAGGAGGAGAGGGCTGTGGAGAAATAAAGTAATGGTGGGGAATAAACAACAGAACATTTTAGTGACTTGCAGATGGAAGCTTCTTTTAGCTGGATTCATTAGCCTGCTAACACCAGCTTAGCTGTGTTTGGAAAAATACTTAACTTGCCATAGGATGCCAAGTCAGGAATCTGTCAGAGAGAGAGTCTATTTTAGAAATTTGCATATCCCTCTCCTAAGAGAAAAAGGTCTATTGGAACAAAGTGGTTGGTGCTTGTTGGTGACATCTCTTCATTTGTTCTTTGTGCGAGGATATTGGAAGGCAGTCAGGAGTAAAAGGTGCATGCCGTTACTCTGAGATGAGAGAGAGGAGGCAAGGAGAACCAGAGGAGGGGGAGAAAAGACCGAGGGGAGATGGCAGAAGAGGGAAAGACATGGAAGCAGGGAAGACAGAGAGAAGGGCCGGGCTGGGCGGGGGGCCATGTGGGGGGTGGGGGGGACAGAAGAGCAGGGAGAGGGGAGACAGGAAGAAAAGGAAGGGGCATCCGGGGAGACAGACAGCTGAACACAAGGATGGACAGACGGAGGGAGGTGAGATGGAGCAGGACCCACCCATCCCTTCTCATCTTGAACCTGCCTTGGTGGACGTCAGGCTGATGTCCTCTGTTTGCAGGCCTTGAAGCTTCTCTCGGGGCCTGCTCGCCCCACTGCCTGGAATGTTTAAAGTGCCCTTTTCTCAAGTGGAGCCAGACGATGGATCTGAGCCAGCCCATGTTTGACAACCAGATGCTGAGCCTGCACAAAAGGGTCCTCCAGCCTGGGTACAGGCAGGGAGCTGAGCAGAGCTTCCAGAGCACCAGTCCGCTCTCCGTGCCTGAGACCCCAGGGCAGGCTCTGCCGCTGCCTGCGCTGCCAGGAGGGGCCCAGGGAAGCTGGCGTGACTGGGGCCACGGAATGAGAGAGCTGAGTTTGAATCACGATCCACTCTTTACCAGTGGCTCTGGGCACGTGGTTTTGAGCCTCAGTTTTCTCATCTGTGAAATGGGCCTAACCCCAAAAAAGCAGGTCTCAGGGATGGCTAGAGGATTAAAGGGGAAACCAAGTGTAAAGTATCTGGTCCAGAGAAGACCAGTTATAAACCCAGGGGGAGCAGACTGAATTCAACCAGAAGAAGGTATTAGTCTGATCTCCTTTGGACTTCGAAGTTTTTGAATTAATGGCCCACATTAAAAAACCCAGATTTCTTATACAAATCCACATTACCGGCCTCCTGTGAAAGATCCCAATACCAAAGGCTGGAAGTGAGCAAGACCCTGGCCCCCAGCCCCAGACCCCTCCCTCTCCGTGGCACCACACTCAGCTTCCCTCCTTTACCATTTTCCCCTGGTCCCCGAAGTCACCTGACCCTCACCAAGTGGTCAGATTATTTTCCAGGCACCCAAGTTGTGTCTGTTTGTAGTTCTACAGTGGTTGACATGGTCTCACATGGAGAAAGGAAAATAAAAATCTCTGACGGGTGGGTTGTCACCTTATCCTCAGAACAAAGTTAGATTTCCAGGGCCAACCCCCACCAGCCCCATCCTCATGAGGGGCTGGACTGGCAGAGAAGACACCCGGATTGTCTGAGATTCCAATGAGTGGCTGCTCGTCTTTGGAAGAATATGTTTTGATTTAGTGTCTAGATAAAATGGTTTTCAATCCAGCCATTGTTTGGGGCTTTCCAAGAATGTTCAAGTATTTAGGTATAAAGTTGGTAAAAAAAAAAAAAAAAGTGCCTTTGCCCACCCCAAATAAATGAAGGCTGTAGCTTCTTAAGGACCGAGGACTTGGGTAGACACACCCACAAGGCTACAACAGGCCAAAGAGAAAGAAGGGGCCTGCATGATGGAGGAAGCCCCTCCCATGGGTTGACGATCTGTTGCGTTCTGCAGGCAGGATGGGGCCACCACATACTCCCTGCTCACTTGGAGGTTACAATCTAGGGAGGGCAAGACGTACACCGACAATTATGAGTTTCCAAAGAGAATAGCCCAAGGTAATGGGGGGTCCCTGAAGAAACACCCAACCCAGCTTGGAGGAGAGCAGTTTGGGTCCCCAGCGGAGGCAAAGCCCAAGATAAACCCTGAATAACAAGTAGGAGTTGGCATGGGAGAGAGGTGTGATGGACACTCTGGGTGGAGGCAGGGAAGATCCAGGTTTGTTTGGGAGCCTGGAAAGATCATGGGGTGCTGGAGCATCATGTGGGGGAGAGCTAAGGGAGAAGTGAGAGATGAGGAGAGATGGCTACCCAGGGGCTGATAGGGAGGGGCTCGGGATGTCCTGCTGAGGAATTTGGGGATCATTCTGTAGGCAGTGGGGAACCATGGCCAGTTTTCAGGACAGGAATGGCATGATCAGGTTCACGTGCTAAAGAAGATAAGATTTCGAGACTTTGTGGAGGTAGTTTGAAGGGGGGTGAGCCTGCAGGTGGGAAGGCCATGGAGGAAAGCAGTAGTGGTGGTGGCTGTGAGGACAGGGTAGAGGCGGTGGATTTGGGGAACCAATGTGGCGGAAAAGCCGCTAAGACTTGGTGACAGCTGCAGTGTCCCCAAAGGACTCTGATTTGCATAAACACTGGGTCTCTGCAAAGTTCCACCCCAATTGATGGGTGGTTAATTGAATTCATTCATCCAACAGCAAATATTTAGAGATGCTGACTCCTCTGGGAGCCCCAAGCTAGGTGCTGAGAGGAGGAACAGGAAAAGCAGATTCTTGCCCAGGAAGTGGCAAGCCACCAGGAAAGCTTGCTTTTTAGAAGGATTTTGTGACCCATCATCCTATAAAGCAGATGGTATCTGCCCCCGCCCCCTTCCAGCTCCCAAGTTTTCTGGCTCAGGAGCGCGGCGTGGCTGCCACGACAGCCCAGCAAGGAGAGCCAGCTCTTATTGGCAGTTCACCATGCGCCAGGCACTGTGCTGAGGGCCTACAGCTACTGTACCCTGGGACGGCGTTCAGGATTTGGCAAACTTTCTGGAAAGGGTCAGACACTCAATAATTTAGGCTTCAGGGCCATCCAGTCTCTGTCACAGCTACCCAACCCCACCACTGTACAGTGAAAGCAGCCATAGGCAATACGCAGATGAACAGACATGGCTGTGTGCCAATAAAACTTTATTTACAAACACGGACGGGGGTTGGGGGTGGCAGATTTGGCCCACGGGTCATACTTTGCCAACTCGTGATGGAGTTCTCAGGATTCTACCCACACCGTAAGGAAGGAAGCGGTGTGTGTCAGGCAGGGAGGGTCCAGGGAACAGACAGCCACTCAGACAAGGCAGCTGAGGAGGGCATGAAGAGGGAGCCCTTTACAAGGGTGACGGGTGAAGGGGAGCCGGGAGGGGGTTCTGATGTCCTCCAGGGCCAGCAGCCGTGGACAGCTGTTGAGACCTCAAGACTGGAGGGGCAGCAGGAGGGGTGGTTTCCATAACCCAAGAGACCTGTAGCAGGAAGAGAGGGCCGCCCAGCTGTGGCTGTGGCCTTCCTGGTAGAGGGAAGCTGGGGGCGGGTACTTCTCTGGCGTGTTTCCCCTCCTGCCCTCTAATCTCCTGCTAGTACCCTCCTTTCACTGAACCCTGCAAGAGGCCAGGGGCCAAGGAGGCCCGCTGAAATAGTCCAGAAGGGCCGCCTCATAAGGCACCCGGCAGTCCAGGGACGGGGGGTGGGGGGGGTGGGTGGGCGTCATGCAGCGAGTGACAGTGGTCAGCACATTCTCTAGACACCATGTCCTGTTTGGGCAAAGATTGCCGTGGAAAGAGATGACGTGGTAAAAGGGAGGTGGGCTGCCGGGGAGGCAGCAGAGGGCTTTTGTCTCACAGAAACACCCTCAAATGTGACCTAGGCCAAGGCAGGCCTTGTTCGAACTCTAGCTCTGTTGCTTGCTTGTTTCGTGGCCTGGGGCTGATCATTATGCCTCTCAGTTTCCTCAACCGTGAAACTGAGGCAAGATTCTGTCTTTAGACAGAAGAATAGTCAACAGACCTTCAGCCCAGACCACCTGGGGTGCTGGTTAAACAAAGCAAATTCCCAGCCCTCATCTCAGATTGCTGGAACCAGACTCTGCGTGCGAGGCAGTGTGCCCTCCGACAAGGTCCTGGAGATGATTCTAACGCACCCCAATGCATGAGAGCCCGTTCTACCGGCTTCTTGTGAAGATCAGATGAATCAGCCTGCACAGCTGTAGGCCCATAGTTAGCACCCCCATCACTTACGGGGCAGGCCCCAGGAGCTGCATCATTGACCCGATTCAGTTCATCAAATCATTGTGGCAACCAGAGAGACCGCATGACTTTCATTCCCATTTTACAGATGGGAAAACTGAGAATGAGAGCGATCTGGATGCCTCCGTGAGTTGGGTGGGTAACCATTGGCCTAGAACAGTAATAGGCAGCTCTCTCCCTCTTCCCCTTCATAGCGGGGCAGAGCAGTGAGGGCACAGACTGAGAGGGGCGGTGCACAGCCATGGGCAAAGGCCAGAGGATGCCCGAGACAAAGTTCAAGGGCTGGAGGGGAAAGGCCGTGTACCTCACGGGAAACTGCAGACAAGGGGCCACCCAAGAGGGCCTGGCAAGCTCATCGGAGCCTGAGCGATCTCAGGAGAGCCACGCCACCTCTGCCGAGCTGTGAAATCTCAGCAGGCCGTGTTAAATCAGCCGGGGTGCATAATGCACGTGAAGGGGTTGCGACTCCAAATAGAGCTTTATGTCTTCTTCTTCTTTCCAATTAGGCAATGGGATTTGTTCATGGCCAGGGAGCCCAAATACCCTGACTCCTGCAAGGGGGAAATGTGTCTTCGCGAGATCCACACTTCTTTCGCTGGCACTGTTGTGTGGTTACCTAGAGATGTAATCTTTAAAGCTAATAAATCATAAACCTTGTTGGAATCTCAATGCAGAACAGATGTAATGCATATGGTCAGTAGACTTGGAGTTGCAAATAAATATGTTTGGAAACCAAATATTTGAAAAGCAATTCTTCTTCTCAGTCTTCTCTTTTTTAAGTGCCACTGCCAAGATTGGTTCAGGGATTTGGTTTCCCCTGAAGCCCTTGCCACAGCACTATCCTTCCCACTCCAAGCAAGAAGGGAGACATAATGCCCCAGGCAAGGGGTGCACAGAGGTTTCGACGTGCGTGCCAATTTGGGTTGATTGGCTGTGGCCACCTGGGGTGCTGTGCTGAGCAGGGATCTCAGGCTCAGTGGGAAAGAGAGTCATGATCCATTAGCAATGTCTGCCCAAGGAGCAGAAGTAGGAAGTGGCGGTCTAAGTGCCACATAATTACCATCCCTGTCCTAGGTGTGTTAGAGTCTGCTACCCGCTTCTCTAACAAGACTGTGCTTTGTTTATTTTGATTGTGGTGCAATGAAAATTTTAGAGCACAGAAGAATCAAGGACTTTGATGAGTTTTGCCTACACTTTAAATGCAATCCAAATAATATCACAATAGTCCTCTTGCTAATTCAGCCCTCTGCCTGAAGGTAGGAATCTTTAACCATCTGAACAGTCCTGGGGCCCAGAAGTGGCCCTTTTCACAAACTGCAATTCTTTTGTTTACTTACCTGTGTACTTGACTATTGCTAGTTTCTCCCTAAAGTATTAACTTCATGAGAACAGGGACTTCGTTTTGTTTTGTTTATTGCTTTATTCCTTACTTCTAGCTAGAAGTATATGGCACACAGTAGATAAATTAGAGATTTATAGATAAATAGATTTATAGCTAAATCTTTGCTGAATGAAATTCATTTCTTTTTTTTCATCCTCTAATGCATGTGCTTATTTATGTCTTCATTACTCTGGGCTTGGCCTAGGACTGGATCCAGATACAATAAGACAAATGAGAACCCTCCAACCTGACAAGGGAGACAGAATATAAATGGATGATTCTAGACAGCATGAAGAGAGCAACAGTAGAAGTAGGTGCTGGGGCAGAGGTGACTGACATCACAGAAAGATGATGGATGTGGAGCACCAGAAGAGATTTCACAGAGGCTTCCCATTGACCTAGGGTTTTGAAGGATGAATAGAAGTTTCTAAACAAAGGGTTGGAAGTGTTATGCTTTTTATAAGGATAGAGCAGACTCTTGTCTTGTGTAAGAATGACAGTGTGATACATGGTATATTAGTGAAAAGAGCAGCTGAATAATCTTAAGAGTCAGACCCATGAATAGTTGAATCTCAGTTCTATTGTGGCTCAACGGGTGACCTTGGACAAGTCACCTAACCTCCCTGAGCCTCGGTTTCTATCTGGACGACTGAGATCCCAGAGAAAGTGGAATCTCTGGCACCGGCCCCAATATCTTATAGGCCATCAGGGTGTGACCACTCTTCCTGGGACAATGGCAATGAGGACCCCACTCAGACTCAGTCTGCTGGAACAGACTGAAACTTCCCTGGTGTGATTCAGAGAAAGGCAGGTCTCTCTGGCCCTGGTCTAAAGGGACTTAGTTAAGGACATCCTGCAAGGACCTTGCTAGTAGGGGAGCCTTATCTCCAGTGGCTCTGCGGTGAGCTCCCTTCCCTGCCCCCCCCCACCACGCTGCTCCAGGGTGCGGTCCTGGCCGCCTCCCTGTCCTGCCCAGGGGCACGTGCAGCCTGTTTTTACAGCTTTTCAGAGCTGAGCTGTGAGAAAAATGCCAGCTTGATCCATTTTTCTTTCCTGTTCTTCAACACATACAGGCAAAAATCCTGGCTCAGCAGATTGTTTCAAGTTCAGTCTCATCATTTAAAAAAGACCTGCTCTCTTCAAATGTCGTGCTAATAAAAAGAACAACAGTGATGGCTCCTATGGAGGGCGTGCTCCCTCTGGGCAGGCACTTAACACGCACTATTTTATGTAGCTTCACCAGGACCCTGTAAAGCTGCAATGATTTTCTCTATTTTCTGATATGAACCATAAGTCCAAACTTACAAATTCATACAACTGGGAGTGACAGGGCCAGCAAGAGAACCCAGGGTTTTTGGTCTCCCAGATTCATACCACCCTCTTCCATTTATCCATTTTTCATTTCTCTACAAGTACTGTTTCTCCTTTCAAAAACATTTGAGGCACCTAGTGGAGATACAAACAGCTAAAAAGAATAAAACCAACCCAGGAAGCCAGAGCTAAGAGAATTTGAGACAGAAGAGTAAGATGTTTTCTGCAGCGGTCGGGTGTGGCGTTCTGGGTCACGTCTGTTCCTCATGTCCTTCACATCAGCTCTGGCTTCACTGACCTTGGTCTGCTTGTTCTATTAATTGCTGAGAAATCCGTGTGAAGATCTCCTGCTGTGGTTTCAGATTTGTCTTTCTTCTTTGGGCTTTATCAGTTTTGGCAGTTTTGTTACTAGAGGCATACCTATTTAAAATTATGGTGTCTCCAGTGGAGGGATGCGTTTTATCAGCTTCATGACGAATCTCTGGTAGTGGTTCCTGCCTTAAAGTCTCCTTTGCTGATAGCATAGCTCAGCTGCAATTGCATGGTCTGTCTTTTCCCATCCTTTTACTCAATCAGTCTTTCTGGGTCTTTGTATGTAAGAGTATCTCTTGGAAGCAGCATATAGTTGTTGTTGCTTTTTACTCTTAGCTTAACAATCATAGACTTTCAGCTGAAATATTTAATTCATTCACTTTTAATGTAATTCATATCTTTGGGTGTAGATGTACCATCATATTCTTTGTTTTCCATTTGTCCCATCTGTTCTGTGGTCTTCTCTCTTGACCTTCTTGCCTTCTTTTCCATTAACCTTTTACTACTATTATTATGATGTGAATTTTATGCCCTGTTATCTTGTTAGTTTACATTATTGTACTATTCTTTTAGGAGTTTCATTAGCAATTTTGATAGGCATCCTTGACTTAATTAAAGCCTAATAAAGTTAATACTTTTATCATTTATGAACAATAAAATTAAAACATTTTAATTTTAGTTTATTTAAATTGTATTTAATTTTACCCTCTTTGAATTTATGTGATTGCTGTCAAATATTTTGATGTTACATATATTTTAAACCCCATAACACATTATCATCATTATTTTATACAGTAGAACTTCATTTAGATTTACCTACATATTTACCCTTCCACTGCTTGTCAATCCTTCCTGCATTTCTCTCTCTCTTTTTTTTTTTTTAAAGATTTTATTTATTTATTTTTCAGAGAGAGAGCGAGCACACAAGCATGGGGAGTGACAGGCAGAGGGAGAAGCAGGCTCCCTGCTGAGCAGGGAGCCTGATGCGGGGCTGGATCCCAGGACCCCGAGATCATGACCTGAACCAAAGGCAGAGGCTTAACTGACTGAGCCACCCAGGAGCCCCCTTCCTGCATTTCTTTCTTTCTTTTTTTTTTTTAAGCAGACTCCATGCTCAGCGTGGAGCCCAATATGGGGCTTGAACTCATGACCATGAAATCAAGACCTGAGCTGAGATCAAGAGTCAGACTCAGCCAACTGAACCACCCAGGCGCCCCAATCCTTCCTGCATTTCTGTGCATCTTTCTGGAATGGTATTTCTTTTCCTTGAAAAGGCTCTTGGTAGTATTTCCTTTAGTACATGTCTTCTGACAGGAAATTGCCTGTTGTTGTCTCTCTGGAAATGTCTTCAGCTTCAGTTTTTGAGGCCATTTCCACTGGGTCTAATCACCGTGCTGACAGTAGTTTTTTTCCAGCACTTTCTACCTGTCATTCTATTACCTTCTGGTTTACATCATTTCAGTTCCAGTTTTAGTTTGCCTCTTTATGGGGAAGTGTCATTTTCATTTTTCTTGTTTTTAAAATGTCTTGTCCTTAGCTTTCAACACTTTTACTGGGATGTAGCAAGATGTGTTTTTCTTTGTATTTATCCCACTGCGGGATTGTAGTGATTCTTTATCTGGGCTGTGACATGTTCATCAGCTTTTTAAAATGCTTGGTCAGGGGTGCTGGGGTGGCTCAGTTGGTTAAGCATCTGACTTCGGCTCAAGTCATGATCTCAGGGTCCTGAGATCGAGTCCCATTCTGGGCTCCATGCTCAGCGGGGAGTCTGCTTGTCTCTCTGCCGCTCCCCCTGCTTGTGCTCTCTCTTTCTCTTGCTCTCTCAAATAAATAAATTAAATTTTAAAATAAATAAATAAAATCCTTGGTCTTTAGCCCCTAAAAGATTACATCTATCTCATTCTCTCCCTCCTATCCTGCTAGAACTCCAGGTACAGGTGGGTAAGACCTTTTCACTGTTTTCATGTGTTTTATGGTCTTTGCTGTATTTCCATTCTTTTCATTCTTCATACTTCTGGATATTTTCTATGGACCCATATTTCAGATCACTAAGTTTTTCTTCTGAGGGGTCAAATTTGCTATTAAAGCCATCACCCATATTTGCAATTTCAATTATTATCTTTTTCATTTCTACAATTTTTCACTTGGTGCTTTTTTAAAGATTCTAGTTCTCTGGTGAAATTTTTCATCTTATCATTTATTTTCTCAAATATATCAATATCCATTTTTAAAGACCTTGTCTGATCATTCTAATATCTGGATCACCTGTGGGTCTGCTTCTATTATGCATTCTTTTTCTTGTGATCCTGTTCTTTGTATGCCTGATGAATTTGATTGAATACTGGAAATTTTTTATTTAAAAGAAAAATTGGCCAGAGGCTCCAGATGATGTTACTTTCCTGCTTAGAGGATTTTCTTTAGCTCTGGCAAGCTCTTACAGTGGTTCACTTTGATGTAATCAAAGATAGAGATGATTCAAAGCTGAGTTTTAATCTTTGGAAGGCCTGCGCCTATTTCCAGCTCACCTTTACTCCCAGGGTGCAGGTTGACATGAGTCCTGTCTGAAAGCCAAGTCAAACTATCTTAGGGAAGAATGGAGGATGATCATATGAGTACTATTACTGTGGGAAGGTAGAGTGTCTCTGGGCTTCAGGGACTACCAGAGCTAGGGAGCTGAACCCTTGCTTCTCCACCTGGCATGTCTCTATTTTTTTTCTTTCTTTCTGACTTTACTCTCTCAGACAGGTTGTGGCTGGGAAAATGGTACTAGAAACTCTTAGAAGCACATTTCCAAGATTTTCTATCATAGAAAATGGAAGACTTGCTCTCACTAGTCTCCAGGTCAAAAATCTTAAGAAAAAGCAACAATTGATTCCATTTGGGTCAATCATTGTGGCTAGGTAGGTAGGAAGATTCCTGGGGAGCACAGACCACTCTGCTGGAAGCACAAGGCTGGTGTGGAGGAAAACATTTTTCCAAAAGAATGAAGGAGGATGGTGGGGAACAAGTCAAAAATATAATGTCTAGTGCAGCTTCGTATTTCCCAGGTAGATGTGCTACTCCTAAAGTCAAATGAGATGAGTTCCTTTAGTTAAACACTATGACTACAGCAGGGTTTTCCCAAGCTCCTAGAGAAAACAGGACTAAGCAAACAACAGTAAAAACTGCCCCACAGTAACTTTTGTGATAATAATCATAACTGCTGTCTAGAAGCAGACTGATCCTGGGCTAGGGGGGCAATCTATACGAGTCTCACAAAAACATCTCCCATCTGCTTGCAAAGTACATGTATCTATGCTGATTTGCCAAAGAAGATCCAGATGTAGCGAGACCAAAGCTTACAAAATTATAAACAAAAGCTAGGTATGAAAGTGAATATTTATTTAGTGTATGAAAAACAACCACACATATATTTTTAAAAGCTGACAGATACTACAAGGATCAATGAAAGTTAGAAAATTTACATAACATTTTCAGTTAAATAACTACCTCTTCCTCCTCTGTAATACTTTTATCCCTACAATTTTGGTGCATATTTGGTCATCTTTTCATAGGACAAGGATGTAATATTATTTTCCATGGAAAAAATAGAAAGGTAATTTAGTCTTTCCTCCAACGTGGTTGAACAAAACTTATTTCTTTATTGAGAGTTGAAATGCAAAACATGCAAATTCACCCAAGATTATGCCAGCTGTTTGTAGTTCTGCTTGAGATTTGTGCTCTACAAATTTAATAAATGATATTTCACACAATTCTCACCAAAAGAAGAAAAAAAGGAATGGTGAGTTTATAATCATATAGGCTGCATTACTGAGCATGTTTGCAAGAAAAGAGAATTTCTATTTCAATTAGATGTCTATAAAAACCAAATCTCCTACTTAAATTTACATGGTTGATGATTGGAAGTATTTTCCACAGACTAGCTTCTGGCTTCATACATGTCAAACTTTGTTTCTTTTCCATGACCCATAAACTTCTGGTGCAGAGCACTGCAGGCAACTTTCAGATTAGGGGACGGCCTCTGGCCCTGCACCTCTACACCAAGGCCCCCAGCCTTGAGGGATAGGAATTTCCAGGGGCAGCTAGAAGTATTGGTGGGAGGTAGGAGTATTTTAGAAGGCCATTCCTACTCTAAAAAGGCAGCCACACAAATATATTCCACTAAACCTAGGGCAAGTGCAGCCCACGCCATCTTTACGTTCGCCTGATCCCCAAAATGACCTTGGCAAAGTGTGGTAGAGAGAAGATCAAGTGGAAAGAGACAATAGTCCTTAACCAATTGTGGCTAAAATATCTTACTTTTCAAGTTTTACTAAAACATGTGAACATATTGCCATAGAGGAGACCATGCAAAGGGAGGGGGGACCCTAAAACTTAGACTTCATTAGCTCCATAAATACATCATTTCCACTTCCAGAGGAGGAAGCTGGGACTCAGGAAGATGAAGCCGCTTGCTTGCTCAAGGCCATGCAGCTAATAGATGATGAGGTCTTTGAAAAAGAGTGGAGGTCCAAAATGTATGGGCTTCCTCTCTCAGTACCCCCACCCCCACCCCCGTTGGACCTGGGAGACAGTAGGGACACGGGAATGGTACAGAGTTTGGCAAGGTCAGAGTGAGTGTCTGCTTCCAGGTGGTGCCTTGTTCCACCACCACAAACAGCCTCTGTCTAGACTCAGCGTAAACGAGTGGACTTTGATGGAATCCAAGGGAGCTCTGGCAGGTCCCCCAGGGCTGTGTGGAGAGTCCAAGCTCTGGAATCCTAAGCCATGTCTCTGATCTTACCTCTTCCTTGGGGAGACTCTACTCCCTCTTCTGCCAGACTTTGCATTCCCTGGTGGGAAGTTTCCTGTCCCTGAAAAGGTGCACAGGTGCAGGATGCAAGAACCTCTCGGTGTCACCTTGGTGGATGATTCTGGAATTACTATCGCAGGAGGTGGTACACATCCCAGTGGAGGATGTGTCCCCTCTTGTAGAGAGGACTCTTGGGCCTTCATTTCCTTAAAAGCAAAACTGGAGAGAAATGCTGGAGTGTGTGGGGTCACTTTCTTTCTAAACTATTGAAGGCATCTGTGTTTAAAAGTTGGTGCTCACACATCCAACCCACCATGCCTAAAGGGTGAGCAAGATTCCAAGATAGAATCTCAAAGAGCTTCTTACCCCGGAATCATTGGAAACAGACATGCGATGCACTGTATAGTGTTAACACGCAGGAGGTTAAGTGCAAGCTCTCGGGCCCTTTGATGTATTAAATACCAAGGACTTTAACATAATAGAACTGTAAACCTCAAATCAGAGCTAATCACACTAATTTGCTGAACTCCAAAACCAAACCAAAATGTTCATTTCTTCTTAAACTGAACCACAAATCCAAGTTGTTTTGATCTACAAATCAATCTAACAAAAGATTTGAGGTGGCTTATAAGAAATACATGCAATAAAACAAAAATCTAAGTAGATAAAAACCAGGATCAGGGAAAAAAATCAAAACCAGAGAAAATATTACAACATAGATATGCCAGACCTATAGAGTAATTTGAGTTCCTGAGCCCCCTGGCAGCCAGAGCAATATGGAGGCTACATTACTTACATGACATGCATTACCCATAAAGAGAAGTAATTTTTAAATAGCAGTTAACTGGTTTACCACCAAACTAAATCTCAGTTGGTAAGGGGGAAAAAGTACCAAATATTCTCAGAGTCACACTTAAAGCACTTCATTTGGTTCAAGATTCTGTTTAATACACATAATGTTTTCAAAAACACTAATTTCTATATCATTTAGTTTCTACTTTCTACTGGATCTCAAAGCCTGCTTAAAGATATTATAATTCCCATCAGCCCAGTGGGTCCAGATTTTCCTTTTTTTTGCATTCTCGCCTTAAACTACTTCAAGCTCTTGCTGTATTGCTTTTGTACACGACCTCATTGTTTTAGCAATTAAAGAATAAAACTTGCACAAGTGTCTCCAGGGAAAGGAGAATTCAAGAGGTTAAGTGTTGGCCTCGCACTGCCGAGTGTGGTTCCTAATCCCCAGAGGGCTCCCCTAAATTGTTTGGATAAACTGAGGAAATGTCAGGGGGAGTTCTGACACTGAGCATGACATTAATCTTTGTAACCATTCCTCCAGATGTGCATACATGTTCCGAGGATGCTGAACATCCAAGTTCACCATGGCAGCCTGCTCCTTTCTGGGGGTGGGGGAGCTTAGACCAAGTTGGGGGTGGAGCAGCCGGTTGCTTCTCTCTCCTAAGAATTCTTGAAATCTTGAGAACATCTATGCCCTTGTGCTTGCAGAGATGGTCATCTTGGGTTCTCGAAATGATATTAAAATCAATGAGAAAATGCTTAGCCTCTGCCGGTAAATAAAAAAGCAGATTATAAGACAGTATTTGCAAGTGTATAGATCGTATCTACATATAGATATATACACTCAGATATTTGGGTGTATATACATCCAAATATTAATAGTGATTTCATATATATAATCACACCCAGTTCTCTCTGCGTGGAAGGAATTTTATTCTTTGCATTTTTCTAAGTGTTTTGTTTTGTTTTGTTTTTTCTTACCACACACATATACTGTTTTCACAATGACCAAAAAAATAGCCGTTCCTTAAAGTTGGTGGCTTTTTAATATCTACATGTTCTCACATATCTATCTGTGACAGAGAGCTTTCTTCTCTGTAGAGCCATGATGTATCTATAATGTTTTTCCTAGTGATAATAATCAGGTTGTGGCCAATATTTACTTGGGGACATACGTACCCGAGGCAAGGCATGCTTTACAGATCTTTAAATAGCCTCACCTTTAAGAGAGATTGAAATTGCATCTCAAATTATATGCTTTCTCTTATTGCTTCTGGGGGACTCAGATCAGTTTGCAAATATTGTTGAATTTAGAAAGGAGTTTTAATACCCACTGTGTAATTTGTCCTCACCCCATCTGTCGACTGCAGAAACAAATTAGCTTCTCTCCACATGGCCTGCCACTCCCCTGTTCCTTCCCCACCCCCCATCTTCTAGCTGCAATCCCCTTCCACGAATCCAAACTTGGGAAGAAAAGCTGAGTGCACAAAAGGCAAGACCTTTTCTTGCCAAGACAATAAGCAGCATGGGCAGCATGTGTCCGCGTCTGTGAGTGTGTGTGTATAGGTGATGTGTTTATGTATGTGTGCATGTGTGTGTGCGTGTGTGTTTGTCTGTCTCTGTGTCTGTATGTGTGTGTCTGTGTGCATGTGCACATGTGCATGATTATAAATGTGTTTAAGGGTATCTGCGTGTGTGAACATTTATGCAGGTAACCATTATGTCCACTTCTCCAGCTCAGGACGCAGAATGAGGTCCCATTTCTCTTACATAATGAATATGGCCAATAGAGAATATAGCATCTTCTGCTTATTGAGAAAAAGTCCGTCCTTCCCACTGACCCTTCTGCAATGATGATGTGATCCAAGCTCTCCTCGATCCAGGAGGTAGGATCTGGTTACTATTTTCTAGAATAGGAAGTCAGGAAATCTGATCATGCCCTCAGCTGCAGCTGTCACCACATGGTGTTTCTGCAGACCCCAAGAAACTCTGATGCCAAATCCCTCTCACCCCATGTAGCATAGCAGGAGCTATCTCCCACTGTTCAGGAAGCCTGCACTGACCCCTTCAGTAGCTCCGGCTCCTGAAGTCAGCCTCTCTCCACGTGGGATGGAGACAGGAAATCCTATCCTTCTGGTGCTGTGCTCCACTATGGGTCTCTGGGTCAGAGGAGGTGATGCTGGTGACTGGAATAGAGGCCATCCTACCCACCCGCAGTGTTGAGTCCTGGCTGCCAAGCCAGACCCCCTTTCTGGATGGGGAGCTTCTGGTCAAGCACCCACTCCCATCAGAGGCCTCCTCATAGCTTCGAACCTCAAAGGTGAGTGTTGGGTCTCAATCTCCTTTCTTCCAGGAGTCCTCTTGGCCTGCATGCAGATCAGCTCACCTACCTCCCAGTGACCCTCAGGCACAATGGATGTAGGGAAGAAGGGGGAGGTGGGGGAAACTGAGTCCACTAAAAAGCCAAAACCATAGGCTCTGAAGAAGACAAATAGCTACCCCCACCAGAACCCAAACTCAAACCCCAACAATATGTGTGTCTATTTGTCTGATGTCCACATAATTCAGAAGATAATTCAAATGTTTTTGGCTTGAAGACAAAAGACTTTTTTTGCTAGCAACAGAACTGGCTGATGATTTTTAAATGACAGTTTTTGCTTTAAAAAATAATAAAATAGAATAATAAAAAAACCCTACATCCATAATAATTCCAGTACATTCCTAAGTGAATATATGTCTATAATGATACTTACCATTTAATGAGCTCCATATATGTGTCAGGCATTATGTGAAAGCCCTTCATGGGCAATGTATTCTTTTATTCTCCACACAACCGGGTGAAATGAATAGGATTCTTAGCCCTCCCTCCACTGCTAATGATGAAACAGAGACTTGAAGGGGTTAAAATAATTTATCCAAGGTCAGACTGTCAAAAGTAGTGTTAAAGCTCGCATGCAAACCCAAGCTATTGGACTCAAAGTCTTCATTGTGTGAGATTTTTTAGATTAATGGACTTTTTAAAATTCATAACCTTTATTTTTTTTAGAACAGTTTTAGACTTACAGAAAAACTGAGCAAATAGTACAGAGACTTCTCCTATACCCCCCCATCTGCACCGTTTCCCCTACTAGCATCTCACATTTGCATGGTATATTTATTACAACTAATGATCCAATACTGAGACATTATTATTAATAAAGTCCATAGTTTATTTAGTTTTTCTTTGTTTTTGCCTAATGTCCCTTTTCTGTTAGAGGTTCCCATCCAAGACACCACATGACATTTAGTCATCATGTATCTGTAAGCTCCTCTTGGCTCCCACGGTTTCTCAAACTCTCCCTATTTTTGATGACCTAACAGTCTCCACGACTCCTGGCCAGGTGTTTTGAAGGATACCCCTCCACTGGAATTTATCTGAAGTTTTTCTCATGATAAGATTGGAGTTATATATGGGTTTTGGGGAGAGAAATCACAAGGAAAATCCCCATTTTCATTGCACCCTTTCAAGAGTGCATACTACCAACATGATTTGTGACAATTGATGTTGACCTTGACCACCTGGCCAAAGTCTGTTTTTATGAAGTAGTGTAAGCTTTTGTGAAGTACTAGTTGTGAGGTAGCATGATTTTGAGACCCAGGCAGAAAGAACTCAGGCCTTGGGGGATGGAATTTGTTGGTCTCTGTTCAGAATCCTACAAAACCTTTGGGCCAGCATCACGTTGGTTCCCTGGGCAGTACGCACACCCTGCAGCATGCACTCCAGACACCACTCCCTTCACAGGGCTCCAAGCAGTAGGGCCAGGAATTGCCAAGGGAATTGGCATCTCCACACCTGGAACTGAGGGGGACTGCTCTTGCTCATCCCAGGTGTCCCACCTTAGATTCTTTTACTACCTTAATTACCACAGACATTACAGCTTAGACACTCTAGCGTTCAAGAAGACAGTGATAGGATCTTGAACTAGTTTTCATTGCAGAAAGCCTAGGGATTGCCACTTAACCCAGATAGGGTACCTGGGCTGTGGCCTACAATTGTTTCACCTTCTTTTGGTCCCTTGTTAGTTCCTGCCAACCAGGACATCTCATAAGCGGGTACAGGCATCTCTGACCACAGCCTGGGAGGCTGAGAACATTCTTACCTAATACACTTGGTGGGAAGGAGGAAGTCTTGAAACCAAGAGGTGCTTGGGTTTGAGAAGCTAGGGTCGGTTTCGCAGGGCTCACATGTTGGCAGCCTATGGGCCCTCAGGCCACATCCAGCCCACAGGTAGGTTGCTATTCATTTTTTTAATTGATACACTTTACCTTTTAGAGCAATTTTAGATTCACAGCGAAACTGAGCAAAAAGTACAGAGAGTTCCCATATATCCCCTGCCCCCTGCCCCACAACCTCCCCACTATCGACATCCCCCCACCAGAGTGGGACATTTGTTACAATAGATGAACCTGCATGGATGCATCATTATCACGGAGAGCCCAGAGTTTACATTAAGGGGTCACTCTTGGTGGTGTATATTCTACAGGTTTGGACAAACATAAAATGACATGTGTCCATCATTATAGTATCATACAGAATAGTTTCACTGCCCTAAAACCCCTCTGTGTGCTGTCTATTCCTCCTTCCCCCTCTCCCCCCAACCCTTGGCACCCACTGTTCTTCCTACTGTCTCTGTAGTTTTGTCTTGTCTTGAATGATAGTTGGAATCTTACAGTATATAGGCTTTTCAGATTGGCTTCTTGCACTTAGTAATACATTTAAGAATCCTCCATGTCTTGCTGGCTTGATAGCTCATTTCTTTTTAGCACTGAATAATATTCCAGTATCTGGATGTACCACAGTTTATTTATCCATTCATCTACTGAGGGACATCTTGGTTGCTTTCTAGTTTTGACAATTATGAATATAGCTTCTATAAGCATTTGTGTGTAGCTTTTTGTGGGGATGTAAGTCTTGATATCATTTGGGCAAATACCAGGGAGTACAATTGCTGGGTTCTATGGTAAGAGTATGTTTAGTTTTGAAAGAAATTGCCAAACTGTCTTCCAATGTGGCTGTACCATTTTGCATTCCCATGAACAATGAATGAGAATTCCTGTTGTCCTATTAGTATGATATGACCATATTTCCCAGCCCTGCTATTTGGTCCAGGATGAGCAAGTGACCCACCCAAGGTCAATTCCAATTGTTCCCCATGAATTCAGAATTTGGAACTGCACTGATGGTTGCTGAAACCGCAAAGGCTGGCTGCTACTGGAGCCAAGTCACATGAGGATGATGCTATGAGGAGAAGGTCCTGTGAACTCCGAACATTGAAGGCCCATGGCAGCTGCAGTTTTTCTGTAACCCAATGCTTCATGTCTCTTTGAATTCTATTGGAACCCTGAAGTGTCCTTCCCCACTTTTTAATTTTTTTTTTATTTTTTTTAAGGATTTTATTTATTCATTTGAGACACAGAGATACAGAGAGAGAGAGAGAGAGCATGAGCAGGGGGATAGGCAGAGGGAGAGGGAGAAGCAGGCTTCCCGCTGAGCAGGGAGCCCGATGCAGGGCTCATCCCAGGACCCTGGGATCATGACCTGAGCCGAAGGCAGACGCTTAACCATCTGAGCCACCCAGGCACCCCTCCTTCCCCACTTTTTTAAAAGCTACTCACAACCCAAAAAAACTAACTCATTCACCTTCCTATCAAATTGCCCATGAACAAACTCTCAGGTATAGGAATCAAAATGTAACAGGCCAGATAACTAGGAGACCGGGAGAATGACACAGAAATCAGGTTCTTGTAGCCAACTCTGTTATGTCAACCTGAGCAGGCCCCTCTCTTCTATTTTCAGTCTCCCTGGGAACTTTCTAGTTAGAGGTACAGGGTGTGCATGGGCGGGGGGGTGTTGGGAATCTGTGAGCCCTGATATTCACAGTGGCCATCTTGGTTGTGACAAAAGAAAGCCCTGAGAAGGAGAGAAGGAGCCAACAGGCAAAGACAAGAGAGGTAGAGAAAGAAATTGCCAAACTGTCTTCCAATGTAGCTGTACCAAATTTCTAGCAGTGTCCGAGGCCTCCCTGAGTTTGGTGTTGGGTGACAATAAGTTACCCCTTTGCTTGAGCCAACCTACATTTGGTCACTTGGCCCCAAAAGCCTTCTGGCTTCTACGGCCATTTCTAGGATGATCCCGAGGACAGGATATCTCTCACAACCATGGGAAGTGGCACATAGTAGGCACTCAATAAATGTTTGTTGAAGGACTAGAGGAATGAACAGAATATGACTGGCAGCTTCCTGCTCCTGGGGATTGGCGCCACCACACTGACTGGGCTCAGGAGGACTGGCAAAGAATGGGCAGAGAAGACCAGGGACTTTGAGAAACCTTCTTATCCCAGACTCCCTACAATTACAGAAGGTCCCAACTGGCAGCCCTGCTCATCACAGTCATAGTGCGCCAAAGCAGAGATGGCCACGATGGGGGGCTATCGTGGCGATTCCTGCGGGCAGGTCGTGGTCGGACTTACCTTTGTCTCGTAATGGTTGGCCAGCACCTGGCACAGTGCCTACTGCATAGCAGGTGCTCAGTACACGGTAATGAGGGCGAGAATTAGGGAGCGACGTTCATGAACTTAGCACTTCTGTGTGCTGAGCATAGCCTCACCTACAAGGCAGGGAGAAGATCCACTCCTTGTTCTTTAGTTGAGGAGAGCAAACTAAAAACCCAATCACCATAAAGTAATAAGTAAGGGTTAATGGGGCACCTGGGTGGCTCAGTCGTTAAGCGTCTGCCTTCGGCTCAGGTCATGATCCCGGGGTCCTGGGATCGAGCCCCGCATCGGGCTCCCTGCTCAGTGGGGAGTCTGCTTCTCCCTCTCCCACTCCCCCTGCTTGTGTTCCCTCTCTCACTGTGTCTCTCTCTGTCAAATAAATAAATAAAATCTTTAAAAAAAATAGTAAGGGTTAAGCTGTAGAGGCTAAAGACACAATAAGAATTGGTGTAGTCCTTCAACAGACACTGATAAAGGACTTCCTTCGTGGGTCTGGAGCTGAGCACCGGGGATTCAGATCTGAGTAGAATACTGTCATAGTAATTAGGGTCCACATGGGCAGTTCCATATAAACATTTATATTGTCATTCATTCCTTCAAGAAATCTCACCAAACTCCTGCTATGTGCCAGGCATGACGCCAGGGGCTGGCATGGTGTGATGCAATAAAGGGTCGGGCAGCTGGGGCTTTTGCGAAGGTTGCTGCATCCTTGTACCATCTTGAGGAAGTGCGTCTTCCTCTTTGGGCCCTAGTTTCTCCCTCTGTAAAATTGGTGACAAGAGCAAATGATGCAAGGGCCTTTCTGTTTCTGACAACAAATTCAGATCCTCATGGGTAGAGTTCAGTTGAACTCTATCCCTCCGTTTCCTCATCTGTGAAAATGGGTTTATAATGAGTAGTCCTTACTTCATTGATTTCCTGTGAGCATAAAATAGAAGAATATATGTAAGTGACCAAGTACAGTGTCCACCCCGTCCATGCTCTCTGCTCAACAGCCTCACCATTATTATTACTGTTACTCTGACTCCTGCCTTGTGCCCCTCCTTGTGCAGGGCACGGAGCTAAGCATTGTGGAAAGAAGCATGAAAGACCGTCCAGGGCCTACCCCTGGGAGAGATCAGTGGAGTATGTGGAAGGAGGGATCTCAAATCCAGGGTGGGAAGGTGAGCCTGGAAGCCTGCCCTGGGGACGAGGAATCAGAGGAAGCCTCCTGGTGGGGGAGGGGCTGGGCCTTCGTCCTTCTCTTCCAGGAGCCAATGGTGGGCTGGGCTTGGCTGGGGGTGCCAAAAGGTGGCCTTGTGGGTAAGTCCTTCCAGCTGCGGACAGGTAATCCTGGGCCTTGGAGCCGGAGAGATGATACCCCCCAAGGGCCAGGCCTGGTCCCGCTCAGGATGCTTGCCCTGTGAAAATGCTCAGCAGTCCTTGCGTTTAGGAGTGCTCGGGTCCAGCATGAATCATTCCTTTTTGAACTTGTCTAAATGTGTTTATAAAATAAAGCTGCGGCCCAGGGCTGCTCCGGGCGGAGCGGGAAGGTAATATGTTTTTAATTGGAGAGATTGGGGGAAGGAGGCAGCGGGCCAGAGTGAGCTCACCCCACATGAATGCGGCTGGGCGGAGAACAATGTACGTGCACATTCCTGGACTACAGCAGGACCCGCTCGGTGGGCAATCCTCGGTTGAGTGGCGGCCTCCACCAACGCAGGCAGTCTGAGGTTAGCCAGGAGCCTGCATCCTGGGCGGGGGGGGGGGGGGGAGGGGAGTGGGGGGGGGGGGGGGGGCAGTCAGAAACCCTGGATCTGATGTCAGCAGGGGTCGGAGCCGGGGCTGCAAACTCCAGTGCTCCCAGGAGCCAGGCAGGAACTGGCACCTTGCACACACCCACTGTCGACCTGGTGGATTGGAGGTGTGTGGCCATCGCCACTCCTACGGGCCCAGCCCCATCATCAGATCTAATGATTTCTCAAGAGAAACCAGAAATGTGGACATGAAATCTCATTCTCAATGTTGGCTTTATTTGATTTTATCCCATTTTCTTTCTTCAGCTATGTGGGCCAAATCAAACAGATGTGCAAACCATATTCAGCCGTGCAGCTGCCCCCTGAAACTCATCTTTGAGACGGTGGTGTGGACCTCACTTTGTCATTTACTAGCTATCATGACTTGAAGCAAGTTAATCAGTTTCTCTGGGCTTTGGTTTCCTCTACTAGGAATCTGGTATTTTAATGCTATTTTTGCTGATGTTTCCCATGGCTTCCAGTTGAGGATAAAGGAGGGAGCAGAGAAGGTAATATTCATGGGGCATTTGCTATGTGCGAGGCATGGTGCCAAGACTCATATGTTGTTGTTGTTTTGTTTTGTATTATTCTTTCAATCATCACAATGATTCTCCCAGCTAGATATTATTCCCCTTCTGAAGATGAGAGGACAGAAGCTTGGAGAGCTAACCTGGATTTTTAACCAGTATTTCCAACTCTTAGAACTTGGAAAATTCTCTGACCCTGTCATGGTAAGGATGGGGAAACTGAGTCAAAAGTTAATGTGACACAGCCACGCCTAGTAAAGACACTAGCTATTTTAGATTCTTGGTCAGTAATAACAATTCACTTATTTAATTAGCAACATTTTTTTTTTTACAATGCAAAATAGGCAGAGGGTTCGAGGGCATAGCAAGGGGGCTACTTGCCCACACTGCTCCCATTACAAAGTGCCAACGGACAACGTGGCAATACATAGTAAAAGATCCATACACTTTCAGCCTGTAACTCATCTTGAAGGACTCAGTCCTAAAGAAATCATAGAGCTGGGGCACCTGGGTGGCTCAGTCGTTAAGCATCTGCCTTCGGCTCCGGTCATGATCCCAGGGTCCTGGGATCGAGCCCCGCATCGGGCTCCCTGCTCCACGGGAACCCTGCTTCTCCCTCTCCCACCCCCCCTGCTTGTGTTCCCTCTCTAGCTGTCTCTCTCTCTCTGTCAAATAAATAAATAAATAATCTTAAAAAAAATCATAGAGCTGTGGGCAAGGATTTTAGAAAAAAAAGGACTCACAGAAAATCAAATGTTCATCATAAACGAAATCGTTATATAAGTTCTGTAATAGCCATACCAAGAAATATTAAGATAAATGTTTAGGAAGCATATACAATAACATGAGAAAAGGCTTATGATATAATGTTAAGAAAATAGAATGCAACGTTAGGTAAAAAAAAATCTATATTATACTTAAAGAAATGCAAAGAAAGAAGAGAAAAAGGAGATCCACCCCAATGTTAATTCTCCATATGGTAGGATTTTAATTTTCTTCATCCTTTTTTGGGGGAAATTGTTTTTGATTTTCCCTAATGAGCATATTGTATTTTATAGTTGGAAAGGTATATATTTGCAGGAGGTAATGGCCCTCATCTCAGCCAGTCTGAGAAGGGGAGAGATCTGGAGCCAGGTATCACATTTATTTTAAAAATAAAAGGCCAGAAAGAAACTCTAGAGAGAAAAATACCACAATGTAAAGTGGTTATTACTGGATGATAGGATTATGGGTGATTTTTTTTTTCCTGCTACTTCTTTATACTACTATGTGTTTTTCAAACTTTCTACATCAAGATTTCTTTGAAATTGGCCAACAAACAGACAAACAATAAAACACTCCCTTGCATTTCCAGCTGTTCCAGGCAGGGAGATATTCTTGGCAGTAGAGTTGTACCAGAATCCAGGCTTCCTTCGCTCACTGCTCTCTGTCCACTCGGTTTTGTACCTATGCCCTCAACCACCACCATCACCAATTCTGAAGGTTTTAATAACACTTGAATCCATTGAAACCTAAAGAAACATGGAATTAGGATTCTTTTTTAGTTGGTGGAAGAATGACTTGGCTCAGTTTGTTCTTGAAACCTGTTTTCTACCACCCTGCCAAGTGAATATGGCCTCTTGTTGAGTATATTTCATTGAGGCAAACATGCCTGTAATCAGGACATGACTGACCTAGAAGGCATATGTCCCTGACACAGCTTCAAGATCTGAACTGTGTTCTCACCTCCTATGCTTACCCTTTCGTGGAGCTGGTCCCTCTTCTGTCTCGGAAGGCCAGAACTTCTCTCCAAGTGTCCTTGCTGAGAGTGAAGGCCTCGTATCCTGTGGTCAGAGCTGCTTGAGGTCCTTTGTGGGATTCACCACCTGACGGAGTTTCGTCCCTGTCCAAGTCATCATCTTGCTAGTCCCCCCCTGCCCTGGGTCCCCGAGATCCACCAGTCTCTGGAGTCCGAAGACCTGGAACTGACCGATGTGGACTTGAGCCAATCACTGCCCTCCTCCTAGCCTTCCTTCCATGTCTGCAGAGGGAAGGTAGCAGCAACCAGGCCTCTTTAATCAGAGCATTAAAATAAGGCACCTTGTGATATAAAGCCTTGAACACAATATAGATGAACTTTCTTCTTCCCTGTCTAGCATCTAGCGTCTTCCCTCTTTCCTGATCCAAGAGCCTTTTCTAGTCTGCTTTCGAGCATGCACTTTGGCCCATTTCAGTGGGTCTCCAAACCCTCATTGGCCTTTCCTCATAGGACTACCATGGGAGTTCCCAGCAAGAACGCCGAGTGCACTCCTACTGGGGCCAGGCGCAGGGCATGCTTTTGTTCCATTTTACGTGGTCCTCACCATGGGGACTTCTGTGAATGGGACACAACCATCAGTCCCATTGTACAGGACACTGGGGCACAGACAGGTGATGTGACAGATGGAAGTCTGTTTATGGGGTTTTGTGTTTCTTTACGTTTTCCCACCTCCATTCTGTTCAGTCTTCCTTTCCCTCCCTTCACTGAAGACTCTTCCAAGTTCACAAAAATGGAAACCTTCCTAAAAGAAGAAGGCAAACAATTGAGAAACCGCATTCTGGCCCAAATCTCTGGCTATCACCCCACTTATTTAGACCCTAGTGAGTTTCTGAATACTGTGCCTAGAGTCAATTCCTCCAAAACCCAGTTAAGGTAAAGTGCATGTTTACCAGGGTAACAGTGGTTCTTGATCAATGGGATGGTGTCAACTCTTTTGGAAGTTTCTAGATCCTCTTTAATATCTTTTTCTGCTTGGGGAACTCTGGGACATTTTAATATTTTTCAAAGTTTTGCATTTGTTTTGTTAGTGTTTTTAAACTAATTCACCTGTCATTCTACCTTAATTTCAAGAAAACAAGCGCATTTTAAGTTAATAACTAGGAGGCGAAGTGATGAATAACCACGGGAAGTGAGGCTCCTGGGGAAAAATGACAACCACCCTAGTGTATGACCTTGGGCAAGTTTTTGCTTAAGCCTCAGTTTCCCTCATCTGTAAAATAGGGGTAATAATTTCAAACTCATGAAGAAGTCTGATGACTAACTTCAGTGACACAATTTGTGCAAAGCACAGGGAACTCTAGTATGTAGTAAATGTTCAATTATACAACAATGAGAATCTCTTTCATTAGGAGAAAACGATCACAGCCTGGTACGTTTTACTGCCACTTCTGGTATCTTTGCTTCTGTTTGGCCTGGAGAAGAGAAAAGAAGCTCAGAATGGGGAGTGAAGGGAACTTGGACGTGTAAATGAGGCCCCTCCTTCCACAAATTACAAACCTGCAGTTGGACCCTTCCGTATCATTCCGTGCATTGTAATGCATTCCAGATGCACTGAGGAATTGAACATTTTTAAAAATTCAAACCATAGAGGGAGAAAGACTTGAATATTTATCAGACCTCTGGGGAGAAAATGCTGGTTAAACTTAGAAGCATAAGAAAACATCACAAAGAGATGGACAGAATTGACTACAGAAAATTTAGCACATTTGAACATTAAAAAAGAAAGGGGAATGTATGTCGCAACAGCCAAATGACAGGCAAAGGCATCGTATCTTTATTATAGAGATTGTCGCGTGCACATGCACATATATATGAAAAGGGATGAGAACATTATCCAGACCCTTCTCGATCGATGAACAAAGAGGCAAATAAATAATTCACAAACAAATAAATATATTTGGGGAGAAAAAGGGAGAAAGCAATCTCATTGGCAATCTGAGAAATGAGTTACCATTTTCCTACCATCAGATAGTACTGATTTTCAAAATAATAAAACCTAGTGCTAAAGAGGGTGAGGTGAAATAGGCACACTCGTACACTCGTAGTAGGGATGTAAGTCAGCCTCTTTGGAAAAAAAAAAATTATAACATCAGGTGTTGTAAAAAAAATTCTCTAGTATATGGTTTGGGGGAAACTGGAGAAAAATAAAACTGGACCCCCACCTTAAAGCATACCCAAAGGTGGACTTCAAGTGGATTACACACCTACACATAAAAGATGAAGTATAAAGCTAATTACAGAAGATGTAGGAGATATTCTCACCCTGACGTTTATTAGCCGTGTGGCCTTGGCAGGACATTTTACGCCTCTGAGCCTCCGTTTTCTTGTCTGTGAAATTAAATATTTAAGACCCACCTTACAAGGTAATGTATATAAAACACCAGGCACAGGTAGGTGTCTTTGACAAAGGTCACTGATCATTCCTTACCGCCAGGTACACGGCTTGATCACCACTCCTGGCCTCTCTTGTGCTGGAATGGCCATGTGAGTGAGCTCTGGGTGCTGGAAAGCTAGTAAAAGTAATGAGTGCACTTCTAGGCCTCCCATGCATAATCCCATATTCACTTTCCCCATCCACTGGCTAAATAGGGAGAATCTGGGGCCATAGAAGAGGGTAGTGTATCAGGATGAAAGGAACCCGGGTCCCTGAATCACCACTAAGATGGCTGCTTGGCCAAAGACCCCGGATGAAACCTTATGCATAAGATACCAACTTCCATCAGGTTAAGCCACTGCAACTTGAAGATTCTCCATTAGAACAGCTAGCAATACCTATCATAACTAACAGGGTGCCGATAATTATTATGCGGTTTGACCAACAAATTCCACTTCTGGGAATCTAATGATTGGGGTTCATTAAATCTGGTTCCTGCTGTAGCCCCAGGTGGGCAGCAGTGGATTTCCTTAATCCAGTCACTAATCAAAAGTGCACATTGGAAGATTTCCAGAGAAGTGGCTAATAGAAAAATGGATTCTGTTGGTTGACTTAAGGTTTTGTTCTAAATTGTTAAAGTTGGATTTTGCCCGTTCTGAGGTTGGGATTGGCGAGAATGTTTTGACTAGACTAGACTAGAGCTCAAAAAATAGTCAAAGGATAAGCCAAAAGAAAAGTAGAAAGGGGAAAATATGGAAGTAATCAGATTGTCTGTATCAGCTGATAATAGTCTGTCCCTGGGCACAAAGCCAGCCAACGTTAACCTTGGCCGGCCACTCACCCACTCCAGGTGATGTGCTGTAACAGAGGATGGTGACAGCCAGCCCCATGGGGGGGGGGGGGGGCGGGCAGCTTGAGGGGCAGTGATTCAGAAAACTCCCCTGACTCCCAGGACAGCACGGGGGGGGTGTGTATCCACCCACCTCCCTGAGGAGATCTTTTAAATGTAGAAAAATCTTTATGCCAAAGAATATTTAAGGCAGTATTATTTACAGAGGGAAAGCTTCAGAAGCAGCTGCATTGCATGTGGCAGATGCGGCTGGTCTCCTACCCAGCAACCAATCATTCCCCCTTCTTTCCTAGAAAACACAATCCTAATTTTGTGCTGACTCCAGAAGTTGAGTCAGGATTGTTCCAATCCAGTCTTGGTCCTTCCTTTCCTTCTCGACAGTGGTTGGTGGAGGACTGATCATATGATCCTGGCCAATAAAGCATAAGAGGTAAGGGAAAGTTTGCCAGGAGCTTTTCAGAAGGACAAAAGACAGAGGCATTCACACTCACATGCCTTTTGCACTTTGGACTCTGCTGATGAAGAGGTGATCTCCCGAGATGCTGCAGCCATCTTGTCATCTTTGGTCAAAGAGACTCCTATAGAGACATCAATCCAGAGCTACTGAGCCTCTGGACCAACCTGGAAGCGTATTATGTGAAATAATTATGTCTTCACTATGCACTTTTACTTAGATGATCTGCTACAGGTTCACCCTGTGATGCCATTGGAGTGAAGGTGGTAGAAAAATTGTTGGAAAAATGAAACCGGCACACCTGGAGTTCCCTAGACATGGTACCTGACTCTCCTCAGGGCAGTCTGAAAGCAAAGCTTGGGGGTCTGCTCTTGAGAACTAACAGAAAAGAAAATGTTTCAGTAGGAGTGGCCTGCCCTTCCAGGGTCTGGTGGGGCAAAGAATGTGCAGTTTTCCCATGGGCTAAGTGAGCACGATGGAACCTTCTGGAAAGGACCCCACTTAAAAAGAAGACCTAACAGGGCAGGACAACCCCAGCAGGAACTCTGTATGTGGCTTATATCACAAGATCTCCAAATAAGTTCACATTCACAGGTACCAAGGATTAGGGCTTCAATCTCTCTTTTGTTGGGGGGCACACATCACCTGCCTGTCATACATGGGGCTTATGGATCACTGTTGAAGAGTGTTCCTATAGCCAGGAATGATGTTTTCTGTCTATCTGCAATGAGGCCTCACTGATCCAGATCCCTATACATACATCCTAGGTGGCCCTTCAGGGCGGACCATCATCTCTCTGCTGCTAGGTGCTTCAGCTCCAGACACCAGCCTTTCCATTGATGCTCATGGGCTCAGCTCTTGTCACCCTGTGCCTTCTTTTGCCGTGGCTTTTCTCTCTCTGATTTTGTGGTCTGCTTCTTGCTAATCTCCTTGTCTGTGAGTGCCTCGAGATCAGGGGCCTCCCCTGATGCATTTCTGAGCTCTCAGTGCCTGGCATAGGGCCTGACACCCTGTGGGTGAGTTGATGCGTCAATTGGATGAATCGATAAATGTGTAAGTGGAGAGCCAACGTGTATCATATTCAAAGTCATGAAAGACAAAGAAAGACTGGGGAGCTTTCACAGAGGGGAGGAGGCCAAGGAGACATAATGACTAAATGTGACATGGTATCCTGGATGGGAGAAAGGACCTTAGGGAAAAAACTGGTGAAATTCAAATAAGGTCAATGCACTTGGAGCAGATTCATAGTGTCACATGGATGTTCTTAGTTGAGACGAATGTCACAGATGTTACCATTAGGGGAAGCTGGTTAAGGGTACGTGGAAACTTTCTGACTACCTTCATAACTCTCTTATAAATCTAAAATTATTTTGAAAATAAACAAATAAAATAAAATAATTTCAAAATAAAAACCTAAATAAATAAATGTTGATGAAATGCAGACACTAGGATCACCCAGGGATTTACTAAGTTGGTGAATAAGTTAGGTCTTGAAGGAGAAGATGGAAAGATGGGATCAGGGATCCATGAGCAACAAATATCTCAGTGGAAAAATATCAGTCAGTTTTGCTCAATTTTGACAAACCCTCTTGGCTGCCCGTCTGCAAAATGGGTAAAAACCCACGTGTCAGACGAGGCCATGATAGCACTGAGGTCTAGCTAGGATTGCCTGAAGACCTCAATCCCGCAGACAGGAGCAGCTTAGAACCTTCTAAGACTCCTGCAAATTTTCAGAGGTTTGAGGTCTCAGCATCTGCCATGCTTCTTGGCGCCTACTACACTAAAAATATATGTGCTGTCCAACAGCCCCGTTCACTGGATTCATATCATACACACACACACACACACACACACACACACACACCCCACTGGGGGAGTTTAGGAGAGTATCTCAAAGTTTGGGTATCCCAGGGCAGAGAGACATCCAACACAGCAGAGCCTTCCATTCATTCCCTTGTTGGCCCCTCCCTCCCCTCCCTCCCCTCCCCTCTTCCTCTTCCCCCCTTCCCTTCTTCTCTCTCCTCCCCTCTCCTCTCCCCTCCTTTTTCCTGGGCTGTCTCTGTGCTGGACACTGCCCCCAGGGCCCCCAGCGTCCTACCTCCTTCAGTTCAATCCATATTAAAATACGATTCCCTTCTTAGGAGGAATTTTGACACCAGCTATTAAAATACCATTTGCTTTAGTTCCTTACACGAGTCTGAAGCCAGTGCTGTCTCCTCTCGGGCTCATTGCAAACATGGCTTTGATCCACTGTGTCTAGACAACCCTGTGGGTCAGAATCAGTTGGGAGAAGCCTGGCAATGTAATTATTTGCTAATGTCAAAGCACTAATATTTCCAATATTTTGGGTTAAAATCATTCCATTGAGAGTATCTCCAAGGTTAGCCCTGTGACAATGTCAGTCTTCCTCACCTGCATTCTGATATGCTCACCTGACTCAGAGGGAAGAGGATAAAATGTGATAGTAGCCCGTGGGAATTCTGCACTGGACAATGCCACGTGTGTGATGAGCTCGGCACAGGCATGCCAAACAGAAGACTAGGTTGAGAAGGGCCCGGTCAGAGGATCAGATGAGATCTCTGCGAACTGTAAAATACTGAAGCAGAGTTAGTGACTGAGGTTCATGTTTGGTCCAGAAAAGCCTTAAAGAGAGCTGGCCCCGTCATTTTCAAGATGAGGAAACTGAGGCCATGGGACAAAGGTGACATGCCCAAGGTCATACCGTGAGCCCATGACAGCCTGGGTCCCCTCCAGCACTTTGCAGCCTCTCTTAGACCTGGAGATGCTCAAACGAAACTGGGAGGGCCACGGGGAGAGATCAGTGGCTGACCACACGGCCCTCTGTTTTCCCCACGAATTTCTAAGAATTCCAGGAGGTGAGCACTGATCTTGGTCACCCAGGGATAGCATTGCTCTGTAACAATGGCAGTAATTGTAATAATTGCTCTCTCTTCTCAGAGCGCGTCTTATTTGGCACGTGAGGGATAATTAGGACCAAACAGGAGGAGTCCCAGGAGTGGCTCCAAGGGGGAAAGGGTGCCACAAGTGGGGAAGGTTGGGATCTTGGCCCTGCGGTGCCCTCCTGCCTGACCTCGTCCGAGTGAGTCAACCTAAGCAGGCCTTCCTTTTCCCCTCTGGAAAACCAGGACAGCCGCAGCTCTCCCACAGGCTGATGGGGAAAGGGAGCGTTCCTGGCACATGGTGGTGCTTCCTGAGACTTCCCAGGGTGCCTGGCCCAGCCCAGAACTCACAACTTCGCTGCTTAGGAGTGAGGAATGTTTCTATCCCTCTTCTTCCACTTCTGCAGGTATATGGGGCTGCTTTTCTTCCCTCTTTCTACTCCCAAACAGCTCTCCCATAGGAGTGAGGGTAAGTGTCCAGAGTGGAGAGGAAGGGCCCAAGAATGAATTAGAATCTTGCTTTTGTGAGAGACAGAAGCCTGGTTTGGACCACAGTGTTCGTCTCTTCAAGGACATCCCTCCCCCAACCCCAGTTTCTCATCATGCCTTGCAAGCCACTGACGGTTCATTGGGACATTAAATAAGGGTGCATCTATAAGTGATGGCATATCAGATTCTAGGAAGCCTAGCACCTGAAGCAACTAAGGGGATCCATTCACTCATGTAACTCAGCCACAGAAGCGAGTGATTATCAGGAGAAGGGAGTGGTGGTGGTGGTGGGGGTGGACTTCAAGACCTGGGAGTCCCTTCTCCCTCTCCTCTCACCTCGACTTCCCTGTGTTGTCTTGGCTTTGTCCCCTCAGATCAGCTCCCCAACAAAGCTGGGGGCATGGCCCATGCAGCTCCAGTCTTATGGAGAAGACAGCTCTCCCCTACCACCTCCAGGAAGAAAAGCCCCAGCGAAAGGCGCTGGCTGGATCTCGAGCCCTTCCTGAACCAATCACTTCTGAGCCTTGGCCATGACACCCCTGGGGCTGGGAAAGCGGGGTGCTCTGAGTGCCAGCCTCCACCAGACCTACAGGGCTGAAATGGAGGAGGCGCGCTGGGCTTCTGGTCAGACTGCCCAAGAACAGTCCACTGCCTTGAGGCCTGGATCCACGTGCTCCATGGCCACCAGGAGCCTGCTCCCAGAGCTTATGGTACTTTCCATTTTTGCTCCTGGCTAAGTCAAAGTAATGTGGTCACTTCTTTCAAACTCAGTAGCGGTCATTGTTATTTATCACTGTGGCCCCAATTTAGACTATATGCTTACCGAGGCCAGGCATGTTTTCCTCTGTTTCTTTTGAGATAAAAATCTCCTACTGTCATAGGCAGTCACTAAATTATGCCAGGAATTACTAATAGCAAATATTTATTGAACACTTATGATGGGTCAGGCGCAATGCCAAGTGTATTGATTTTGTATTAGTCGTTTAATCCTCAAGACATGAGGTAGATACTATTATTACCCCCATTGTACAGGTGAGATAACTGAGGCACAGGAAGTGACTTGCAGAGTAAGTAAAGAGGAGAGCCAGATTTCAAAGGCAGGCAACTGGACTTCAACATCATGTTCTCTACCCGCACAGCACTCAGGGGCAGGGCTGGATTTGTCCATGGAATCCCGCGGTGCAGAGGCATATCCCGGAGCTCAAGCTCCTCCTAGCCTCCAAATGACCAGTGGGTGCCAGGACAACAAGGAGTTGGAATCCTCAGAGATTTTATTTTAATCTTTGATAATACTAGCGAGCATTTGTTGGCACTGGTCTAAGAGCTTAAATTACATGATCTCATTCTTTCTTCTAAACAACTCATTTTGAAGATAAAGAATCAGAGGTTCAGGGAGGGTAAGTAACTTGCTTAGAGACACACAGCTCGGAAAGTGGGGAGCCAAGGTTTTAACCTAGGACTGCCTGACTCCAACACCCGAACTCCTAACCGTGCACTTCTCTGCCCCAGTGTGAGCCTGCGGTGAGGATGTGCGAGCTGGTCAGAAAGGGCCTTGGGAAGTTAGACCCTCCTCCTCTGCCCACATTCCCGTGCCCATTTCCACCCTGAGAACTGCTCTGGCCTCAGCGGCAGGGCTGGGAGGAGCTGCTCAATTCCTCCCGTGCTCTTCAACCTATCCCAGCGCTGAGTCTCCAGAAGTCCAGGAACGATTCCAGGCAGCGGTGACTGTGAGCGCTTGTGAACACTTCCCACCCCCGAAACACACCACAGCTGCCTTATCTCTGATTTACATAAGACTACCTCCCCTGGACCAGGAACATGCAATCATAATCATAGCTTCCACTTATTAAGTGCCTGGAATCGGCAGGGCCCTGTGCTAAGGGCAGTGAAAATTTCCTCCCTCATTCTTCCTAATGGCCCTTTATAACGAGCGTTCCGGAAATTGAGACGAGAAAGGAGGTAGAGTAAGGAATGTGGCCAAGGCTGCACAGCCATCAGGTGGCAGAGCTGGAACTTGAACCTGGGTCTGATTGACTTCAAAGTCCATGACCTTAATGCCAACTCTGGGCTGTGTCTTAGCCTGTGCCAAAAGAACAGAGGCCAAGAAGGCACAGTCTTTGTTCCCAAGAAGCTCAGAGTCCAGTAGCAGGCACACGTGAATGCACAAATTGCAACTGGGCCAAAGTACGGGGACTGACGGATGCCTGTGCTGAGTCCTGAGGTTGCCAGGGGGAGAGAGGTGTCGTCCTCGATGAGATGTTCTCCACAACTCGATGGCAAGTGACAGGAATCCAACTCAAACTGGCTTAAGAGGGGAAGAGGCAGGGATGGGGCAGAGACTGATTGGCTCCTATTTCCAAAAAATTAAGAGCACCGGCTTCAAGTCTGGCTTGATCCAGGAAATGAAGAAGGTTAACAGGAGTCTCTTCACAGTTTCAACCTGTGCTTTCAGTCATGTTGACTTTAGTTTTAAGAAGGGTCCTTGACAGGCGAGATGTCCACCAGAGAGAGGTACCTGGTCCATACTTTGTTGAGTCAATGTGCTTAGCAACCCCAATGAGAAAAGAGTCTGTTTACTTTTAACTTCAGTCAAATGCCCATGACTGAGCATCATTGGATTTGCTCAGGTCCCGTGTAACTTGCTCTGGTCTCACTCAATCACTGGGGCCAGAGAGGTGAGGTCATTGATCGGTTCTCAGCCAGGTCTGGGTCCCCCGCTCACGGCTGAAATTGCACATCAGGGTGCTGGCACTGGGAGAAGGGGAAAGGATGCTGGGAGGGCGAAGACAGTCAGTGCCCACCCAAGGCCAGCTGAGTAAGGAAGACGTCACAGAAGAGGATCCCAGGAGCTGGGTTCTGAGGGACGAACAGGAGTATGCTGGGCCCAGCTGGGGCTGAGGAGAAGGGCGTTTCCTATCAGAGGGAACAGTCTGTGCCCGGCCACGGAAGTGTGAACTAATTGTTTGGCATAGCTGGAGGCCAGAGCACACGTAGGAGAAGAGTGTGAGATGTGGCTGGAGGGGGACAGGTGAGGGACTGCGGGCCTGGGGCCTGTGCTCAGCAGTTTGAACTTACTCCTGCAGAGAGGTAGAGCCTGAGGGTCAAGGGCAAAGACTCTGGGCTGGACCTCATGTCCTGTCCCTCTTCTCAGGTGACTCTGTTTCTCTGATCCTCAGCCTCCCCATCTGTGAAATGGGGAGAATATGGTACAGCTGTCACAGAACTGAAGCGAGGGCAAAAGGAGGCAAATCCATGAGGAACACAGAGACTGTAGTCAGTACTCACACACAAACCATTACCGTGGACAGATTTTAAGCATCAGAGGGACATGCTCTGATCTATACTCTAGAAAGCTCCTTCTGGGATCGGGTGGAAGATAGAAGCCAAGAGACCCCCCGGGAAAGGTGAATGTGATGGTTCAGGTCCTGGTGAGAGATGTAAAGAGCTGCCGTGAGGAGGTGGAGAACACGGGGCTGACGGGAGGGGGCTTGTGAAGAAAAAATTCCACGGCATTTGGCAGAAGATCGGATGTGGGGAGCAGGAAGAATACAGGATAAAAATAAACAGGAAGACAAAAATCTATCTTTGATTTTGGATCCCTTAACTTTTCACTTTTGAACAAATAAATTTTCTCAGATAAAATCCAACCAATTTCTCCGGATTTTTTTTCTTTTCCTCTTCAAAGATGTCAAAAAATATCCTTAGACCATTTTATTCCCAGTTTTGAAACCTTAGTGTTTTGTTTTCCGCCTGAACATGCTTTGAATTTCCACCTGCTCTCATTTGCCTCACCTGAGAAGCTTGCCCACTTTTCCAGGCCATGGTGCCCCGTGTGATGGAAACAGGCTGGTTTGGGTGGGTTTACAAACAACTGTTCACCACGATGAGTCTAAATCACAAACAAGTTATCAGGACTCAAGTTCCAATGAATCCTCACCAAAAATAAATTAAGAAGAGGAAGAGGAGGAGAAGGAGAAAGAGGAAGGGGGGTGAGGAGAAAAAGAAACAGCAATAGCCATCACAAATTCAAAAGAAAACAGAAATTTGACCAGAAAAGTCCCTCAGCCACTTCACAAAATCTTTCACAAGAGCTATTTGATGTCTAAGTGTAAATAATAATGAAGCTGAGACTTTGTACTAAACTTTGTCATTTCAAAGTCACTTTTACAATCATTAGTTAATCAGTAAATGAATCAAAAACATATGGATCATATTTCAGTGGAATCACATGACTTTAAATCAGAGGAAAATGGCTGTAGGGAAAACAAACAATAAAAAGGCTTTTTTTCCCCTTAACTTTTTATTTTTTGGTTTTGTTAAGACCCAGCACTTGATAACTGGATGAAATGAAGTTGGACACAGATAGGATCAGGTTGCTCATTGAGTTTAATGAGAATATAAACCTCGGATTTCCATTGCAGCACCCAAGTGTCCCGGGGTGGAAATGCTGGAGGGAAGGAAGGAATAAACAGTATATTTACCTGTCCATGTACCCAATAAATCTCGGCGAGAATTTCCCTGGGGAACCAGCTGCTGGGTACAAGAAACCAAACGCACCTTGGACACTCTCCGGAGTCCAACTGCGGTGGGCATTTCAGAAGGACTTTGACGCTTGTGGCCTTTTAGTGCATCACTCCCTGCTGGCCGGATGTGGGCAGTTTCCCAGGCTACCTGAGGCCTGGTTATGAATAATAAAAATAATAAGAGTTGGAGCCCATTGAACAGCTACTATGCGCCAGGTACCATTCAAGTTCTTGATGTTCATTAACTCATTTAATCTCATGCCTACTCTGTGTTCTATTTTCTCCTTTATGGAAACAGGAGAGGGGGTGGAAGATGGTCAAGGAAGTTATCCAAGATTACCAGCAGTTACACTGTGAAATGAATCTTCAACCCAGGCAGCTTAGCTCTTAACCACTAAGCTAGACTTCCAGGCATGATGAAGGTCTGAGGTGCTTCCCTCCCCTTCTCACCCAGCACCCAAGGGGAGGCTTAAAGCATTTCTTTGCAGTGTTCCCCAGGCTGGTGGTGTGCTTACCTTTCTCCCAAAGATGTGATCTCAGAATAGACCAAATTCAGAGCCAGACCTGGCATTCTCTTGGTCCTTCTGGGCCCTGGAGAATGAACTCCCCACCGGTCTTGCATCCCTCCCTCCTCCCCCACACAGGCCAACAGAATGGACAGCCCCTCGTGGGAGTAGGGGAAGCCAGGGGCCAGCACACACTTCCCCAAGAAAGCATCATTTCTGCTCAAAGACCAGGATCTTTTGGGGCAAGAGGGCCTGAGCTTCAGGGAGGCTGGAAGAAGAGGCCTCCAGATTGCCCTTCACATGTCCTCCACTCCTCCCTCACCCCACTCCAATGACACCCACTCCCCTTCCGTCCTTTGAAAGCACCAGGCTCTTTCCCACCTCCCAGCCTTTGTCAACGCTGGTCCGGCAGCCTGGAGGGCCCTTCCTCAGGCCTCCAGGCCTCGGCTTAGATGCCTTCCTCTCCAAACACTTTCTGACCACATTGTCCAAGCAGGCCCCTCTACTCTTTCACTTGGCTTTTCCCCTTCAGTGTCTTACCCCAGTTTGTAATTGCACTTCTGTTTGCTCACTGACATGTGGACTCTCTCTCGCCTTCTCATCTGTGCTCTCTAGGGAAGGAAGCCTTGTATACAGTATCCAACAAAACAAGATCTAGCCCAGAGCCCTGTACTGAGCCTGGACCACACACAATGTGCTCAAGAAATATTTAATTGGGGGCACCTGGGTGACTCAGTCGGTTAAGCATCCAACTCTTGATTTCAGTTCAGGTCATGATCTCGGGGTCATGAGGTCGAACCCCACATCGGGCTCTGTGCTCAGCAGGGAGTCTGCTCAAGATTCTCTCTCTCCCTCTCCCTCTGCCCCTACCCCGCCAAAAGAAATATTTAGTTGAACAGGCAGTACTAATCAGAGTCTGATCTAGGATTAGAGCTCTAATGAGAGAATTTTCACTTTTTCATTTCCTATTGCCGGGATTTGAAGCTCCCAGAGAGCTGGACTCAAGTCCTGGGAGGTGCACAAAACTGGATTTTCATTCTATTGTAATTTGACAGATTCGTGGAGCTGGGAACCTGGGACATGGAATGTGGAAGTATTAGTCACTGCCCTCAAGGAGCTGTGAGTCCAGTGCAAGAGACCAAGTCAAATTTCTCCCAGCTTGCGGTTGGCATCAAGGATGATGGCCAGTGGAATTTGGACAGGTGACCTTGACCTTGTCGGGCACAGAAGGGGGGACGGTGTCCCAGGCAGAGACGCAGAAGAGGCAAAGGCACCAGGGTGGGAGAGAGGGTGGCATATTTGGGGAACCTCCCATGGTTTGGCATGACCGGCATGGAAAAGGTGGCAGAGGACCAGGCTGGAGAGCCAGGCCACAGCCCAATCCTCAACTGCGCCAAATTTATGCAGTGGGTACCCCTGAAGGTTTTGCACCCAGAAGTCTGGTCGGGTCCTCCTGTTGGCACAGTGACCAGTGTGGAGGGGGCAAGACTGGGGGCAGGAAGACCAAGAGGTGAGTGAACAGATCTGAGGGCTATTGAGTGGTAGGCCTGCCAGGACTGGGCTTCAGGGGCAAGTGCAGGGAGAGGAAGAAGAAAGTTCGAGAGACTTGGTAGTCCTGCAGAAGCAGTACCTCTAGCATGAATTCCCCTGGCTCCTGCTGCAGACTCTTGTCTGAATAAGGCCCTGCCTGACCTCACCATCTACTGGCAAATACCCCACAGCACATAGCTCCGCCCTGCTCCTGGATAGTTTCTGAAAATCCCAGAATATTGAGGCCTTTCAAATTGACCAGCACTCAAGGGCACCTGGCTCTCACCCACAGCAATAAGTCTTGGGTTCAAGGGCTGCAAGGGGGATGATCTACTCTTTGGCAACTGAAACTTGTTTCTCTCACAATATAGAACCCCCAATCTACGAGGACGAGTGAGTAGGACTCCAAGAGCAGAATATCACTTCTTGGCTCTCGGTCCAGAGCCAAGATTTAATTTTTAATTTTCAAAAACATAAGTGGTCAGACCACGGCTCAAAAATTGAAACCATCCTCTCAGCCGTTCTGAGGCTCCCACATGAACCTTCCCAACTGCAGAGCCTGATGTAACTGGGCTGGGGCAGCACTTCAGTTTCCCAGCTCACAAAAAAGCAGAGCTTTAGGTATCCTTCTTGGGCTAAAAACAATGATACCTTCCCAGCTTCTAATTTTCTAACTCATGTGACCTTGGCCATTGTTCTGAGCTGCTTCAAACCTCAGTTTTCGAGCTGTTGTGAGAAATGAATGAGATATGCATGTTAACCTTTAAGACAGTGCCATCATATATTAGGTCTATCATAGGAAAACGTCTAGATTTCTCTGAGTTATAAACTGAGCCAATGCTTGTACTTTAGAGGATTGAAAATTATATCAGTGAAATCTTTGCTGATTGATGCTCCCATTTCCTTCCTTCTCTGGCCAGGTCTATGAAAACTTTGAGGAGAGTGGAAGCTGGGAAGCTGTGTGATCTTTAGCTAGTCTCTGAACCTCTCTGGGCCTTAGCTTATTCATCTGTAAAACAGGAACGATAATGCCTGCCACCCTCAGGCTGTGTGAATCCAGGAGTTACCACTTACCAAGAACTCAGGGAATTTTCCCTGATGGAGGGATAAGCTGTGTGAGGGGTTCAAGGAGGCTGGCCTCAAAAAGAGTAAGAGGGTTTCCCCCCTTTTCCCTTTGAAGAAGGAAGTTGGAGTGGGGGCTTGTGCCCTAAAAGAACAAGGTTTCCCTTGCCCATGCAAGAGGTAAGGGGCTTAGCTCTTTTCACAATTTTAGATTCAGAGACACAAAGAACTGGTTTGTCTGATTCCAAGAGATGAAAAAGAGGTGAGATTTCTAAGGGTGGGCATGTGGTGGAGGGTGGTGGGCTCCATGTGCAGCAGATAGGGCCCTCCTACTCCCATGAAGTGCCCTGGAGGAGTAGAATGTCCAAGGAGGATGACCCATGGCTGGACCCTCAGTGCAGGACCAGCTACATAATATGCAGGGCCCAGTGCAAAAGGCAAATGGTAATCCCTTGTTCAAAAATTATTCAGAATTGCCAGACAGTAAGAGAGAGCATTAAACCAAGCATTAGGCCCTTTGAGCACAGGGCTCTGTGCAGCTGCATAGGATAGACACTCCTGAGGCTGGCCTTGACTTGCTTTGTCCTCCGGAGCCCAGTGAAGTTTCCATAGCTCCAAAGGGCACCGAGGGAGTGGATGCCATGAGCAGAGAAGCCCTGGCCCTCTGATGGATTTTGAGACCTTGGACAAGTGAGGAAGACCAGACGTGCAGCCCTGAGTTTCGGTCTGCATTGGGTTTCCAGAATTCTTGTACAACTTTAGGAAAAGCAAGCCTGTCCCTACTCCGCACCCTTAAAGAACCGAGCCTGAATATCCTGCCAGCCAGGTGCGTATGGAGCCAGATTTAATGTGACTTAGAAGAATGGAGAAATGTGACTATCCTTCGGTCTGAATTCCAGGCAGCAAATGCATCCAGCTGCTCAGGCCGAATCTCATTTCATCCTCAGAACGGTCCCACTGGCCCCGGGTCCAGGGCTGTGCAAGCCTGTGTCGACTCAGTAATCGTACACTTGAAGCCAAGCCCTGAGCTCATTGCTTTAGATCAGGTAACCCTCACAACCACGACCCTAACGGGTAGTTTCTACCAGCGGTTTCATTTTGCAGATGGGGACACAGAGACTTAGGGAGGTTAAGTCATTTGCCCAAAGTCCAAGAACCAGTAAGTGATGGGGCTGAGATCTGGCCTCAGGAATTCTGCCTCCAAAGGCCGCTGTTTAACTGCCCCATCACACTGCCAATTAAGCCACAAGGGCTATCTTTTCTAGGCCTCCTGATGGGACTTTTCTCCTCTTTCTCCAGTTAGTTTTTGTCTTTTCCTCTGCCTTCCTGGATCTTGGTCTACATCACACTAGTGTTCTTACTGCCAGTGCCCCCAGTCCTGTGTGGAAGCTGATGGTGATGGCAGGAAGAATAGCAGCTCCCCTGCATTGCTTGCTCCCTGTCCCCGCAAGCCACTGTCCCCAGGCCCTTTGCCCCTCTCACCCCCACAAATACACGAGAAAGGGAGTGCTGGTGTCATGTCACACGTGAGGAATGCGAGGCTCCAAGGGATCAAGTCGCTTGGCCAACATCACTCAGCTGGGATTGAACCTACGGCCAGGTGACCACAGAGTCGAACTAACAAAAGGCAGGTGTATTTTCCGCAACACTTAAGTGAGGCAGGAAAGGACCTGGGCTTTTTCACATCATGGGATATATGTTCTCTGCTGTCCTGATGCATGGGACAAGCTCTTCTTCCCCCTCTCTGGCATCAGCTTCCCCATCTATAAAATGGGAAGCATTAAGCCACTTACAAGAGCACATGTTCAATTGTCCAACTTCCCAGTTCAAATTCCAGCACTGCTGGCTGTATGATCTTGGGCAAGTTACTTAACCTCTCTGTGCCTCAGTTTTCTCATCAGTAAAATGGCGATGGAGATAGTCACTGTCTCTGATTCTTAGAGCTGTAAAGTTAAATGAGATTAAAGTATGTATAGCATTCAGCCCAGAACCTGGCCCATAGTAGGCACTGAGTAGATTTTAGATATTCTTACCAGCATGAAAGGCTTTAGCTGGGTCCTTCCGTACCCTAGCTATGCCCTCAAACACACAGACATACACACAGAGACATACACATGCATGTGCCTGACTCCCAGAAGCCTGGACTGGGTCCCCTACAGCCCTGGGGCAGGAGCCCAGAGGGGGTCAATGCACCCCCAATCTCGCTGCCCACCCCCCGCCCCGTGTGGAGGCATCGGTGGGCAGGGCAGCTGACTCCTTGCACATGAGCCTGGCCAGTGACCGAGGGGCTATTGCCTGGGCATGAGGTAATGGAAGAAGGCTGGAGCTCACAGCAAGTGTGATGGCACACGTTATCACTCCAGCAGCCAGAAGTGGGAGTCACTAATGTGCTTCAGGGCGTCCTGCCTAGGGGCGGGGGGCAGCCTCGCCCAGTTCTGGCTGAGCATGCACACTGTGTCTTTGTGTCCATCCTCTTGCCGGAGGACCCAAACTGGCCCCCAGGGTTCACAGAGTCACCAAACAAGGGCCCAGTTCTGTATGGCCACATCCCTGTCCCCACCCCGAGAAAGAGAAATGGGAATGGAATCAAGCCGGGCTACATGGGTGGAGTGAGCCTCAGCGTTCTCATCTGTCACGTTGGAGGGTGTCCGGCTCCGTGCCAGGCCCTTGAGATTCCAGACGTGAGAGGACCTGACTCGGAACTACCAGGTGTTTGGGGCATGGAGGGGAGACAGACCTCAGAAAGCGTGACAGCGCTATTTATGATTTGGGGACCCTTGAAAAGCATGGCAAGGAGTTTGGATTTTATCCTGAGAGCCATGGGGGTCTGTAGGGGAAAGAACTGGTCACATTAGCAACTAGCAGGCTCACCAAGGGGTAGAGCCGAGAATGGGTGCGGAGGATCCAAAATGGAGTAAGGTCAAGAAATCACCGGCCCAGGGACCAGCAGCCCCGGTGTCGCCCCCTGACCCAAGGACCACAGCCCCAGGACCTGGCCCCTGATGATCTCTCCAGCCCCTTCTCCTCACATCTGCTCCCACCGCACTGAGCCCTTTCCGCTCTGCCTTGCTCCGGGCTTCTCCTATCTTTCCTCATCTGTAGTTTCCTCCGCCCAGAACTCTCTTTCTGCCGCTCTGTGCCTGACTGTCATCCACTCCACCTTCAGGTTCCTGCTTACAGGTAATTTCCTTCAGAAAACCTTCCTCAATGACTTGCCTCTTCCAACTAGGCCACATGGCCATGTTCTGTGTTTCCCACTAACCCTTCCCCTCTCCTTTGACCAGGCTCATAGTTCTCCCCTTTAAGAAAGGGGACAGAGCTTGGCCTTCCCACCTGATGCTCCAACGCCCAGCACATGGAGCAGCCCCTGGACATCCAAGAGGTTCCGGCTTGGGGTTCTGAGGTAGAAATGTCTCCTTAGAAAACCCTCAGTCCCACTCACCTCCCCCACGCTCACGCTAGATGTCCCTCCCCACCGCCATTCACCGAGTCCCTCTTAGTCTTAGAGACGTTATCTAATGAAGTAGGCACCTGCCAACAGTTTCAAAGGGAAGTTTCTGATCATTAGGTAGGTGCAATTGTGTTGTCTTGACACTGGGAGAAAAGGGAGCCAGTTCAGGGCTCTTGTACTCTGAAAAGACTCATTCGTCCACTTCCGTCCTGTTCAGCCCCTGCTGGGCTGGATCAGGGTTCCTCCTGGGCTCCTCCTGGGCTCCTCCTGGGCTCCTCCAGCACGTGAGCTGTCCTTTTGGATTTGCATGCCCACCTCTCCCACTAGACTGGGTCTGACTGAGCTCCATCTCTGCAGCCTGGCACATGGCAGGTGCTCAGCGCCTGGTGAATTACTGATTGAATGAATGGCCTAATAAACATAAAACATCATAATGAACAGCTCAAAGTGAATGATGCCCAAGGCTGGACTCTGGACATGGAGGCTGCCTTGGCTCAGCTTGGATGAACCAGAGGGACCTGCACATGAGCCATGTCCACCTCTGATCGGGGCCTGGGATAGGCAATGCTTGCAGATGACAGAAATATCCTGGGATAATGTGGGGCCTCATTTCCTGAATGTCCCTTCCTCCTGGGGAGTGGTTACTTCCATCCTTGATTCCCATCTGAGTGGGTCATACCGTGTCAGCCTCCTGGTTGGCCTACTATAGGCCCCTGCTAACCCAGGGAGCTGATCCCTATCTCAAGAGACCCCCAGACCCACCCTCCTTCATCTTGGGAGGTGGGGAAAGCAGGGGAAGCCCAGTGTGACCCATACCCAACGCTTAGAGTGGAGAGAGTGGGCCCTGAGGCACAGCAGTGAGTTTTTCCAGATTAGCAAGGAGATGGGTAATTAAAATCTGTCAACACCTCCCACATGCTGAACACTTTACACATTCTGTGTCTGACCTCTACACCAGACTTATAGATGGCTGTTTATCCGCCTCCCCCATTTGACAGATGAGAAAACTGAGGCTCGCAGGGGCAAAGCGGCAGGCCAGAGGTAACACACTGAATCGGTGGAGGAGCCAGGGCTCAAACCAGGCTCTCCTTGGCCCCACCGTGCTCCCAGCACCCCTCCCCTCCAGTGTCCTGTGCCCCTCTCCCGCGGCCGGGACTGGGAGCTTGGCCTCCACCCACACTCGGCTCATGCTGCCCAGTTCTTGCTGCCGCTGCCAAGTACTGGGACCTGATTTGAATTTGGGGTTCTCTCCACTGCAGCCTAACAAAGGTTTTTATTGGAATGTCCCTCAGATTTGCAGACTTTGAAGATGTTTCAGCAATGCAGTAAAAGGCAGGTCTTTGCCACAACAAAAGGCAGAAATATCACCGAGGAGTAAACAGAATTCCTTGGCCTCCTCCGAGCATGTGTCAACATCTTTTTCTTCCCCTTCCCCCGCTCTTCTTTTTTTTTTTTTTTCCTGCAGATTCAGGGCTTGTCGGGGAGGGCGCCTCCCAGGCACTGATGGGGTGGGCCATGGGCCGCCCCGAACTCGGCAGCTCCGCCTCAGAACAGATGCTGGGGCTTTGGTAAACTGAGAAAGCGTAACTGCTGCAAGCCGCCCTCCTGACGGCCACAATTACCCACATGGAAAAGCCATTCCACGCTCCCAGCCCCCTCGCCCTGCCCCTGGCACACACATGTGGCGTGCCGCGGCTCCACAAGCAGGCCTTCCCAGAACGAAAATGTATGTGACATGTACAAAACGGCTTGATTTCCACTGATGGCTGGAAATTGAATGGATTTGAAATGTACATGCTTAAAAACAATTTCGGCGGAAAGCATACCCATTTAATATTGCGTCTCCAAATGAGGCCTCACTCCCCAGGCAGGCTTGTAACGTGATGAAAACCAGCAGTCAGACCCCACCTGGGACCCCCACTCACCAAGGACACGGGACCCGGGGGCAGGGTGTGTATGTAAGTGTGTGTGAGTGTGTGAGTCGGCAAGTCCGTGTGTGTGTACGAGTGTACAGCAGTATGAGTGCATGTGCCAGTGTGTGTGTGTATGGGGGTAATGAATATGTGTGAGCCTGTGTGTGTGTGCATGTGTGTGAGAGAGAGAGAGAGAGTATGGGAATGGTTAATGTGTGTTTGCGTGTGTGTGGTGTTTGTGTGAGCCTGTGTGTGTGTGTGTGTGTGTGTGAAGGGATAGAAGGAGGGGCAAGATGTTGCCCTTCCATACTTTTTCAAGTCAGCCAATGTCACCTGAGCACTTACTTTGTGCCTGCAAGGGGGAGCGGGGAGAGTGTTGATCACAGGAAAGGAGAGGTCATGGCCTTTCAGAGCTTATAGGCTATTTGAGACACTGAAACCAAGTCAAGGAAATCATTGAAGAGCATGCCAAGACCATTTTTAAATGTTGAACTGGAGAGGGGAAAGGGAAATTAATGGATTAAGCATAAACTGGGCATTGGTTTGGAATCACGAAGAACATCTGAGCTGAAACTGTCATGGGTATGGATTCATTCCTACCATTTCCTGACTGTGAGACCTTGAGCAAGTCACTTCTCTCTGGGCCTCAGTTTTCTCGCTGGTAAAATGGGTCTAATAAGACATACTGCATTCATGGAAAGATTAAAAAGATTGTGCATTAACGGGGCCCCTGGGTGGCACAGTCAAGCATCTGACTCGGTTTTGGCTCAGGTCGTGATCTCAGGGTCTTGGGATCGAGCCCCACATCAGGTTCTGCGTTCAGTGGGGAAGCTGCTTGTCCCTCTCCCTCCCCCTCTGTCCCTTCCCCTCTGCTCCTCCCCCTGCTCACATGCTCTCTCTTTCTCTAAAATAAATAAAATCTTAAACAAAACAAAACAATGTACACTAACCAACTCATTGTGCCCACTGTATGCCAAGTACCCAATAAATAACAACTCTTATTTGTATTACAATATGAATACTATTATCGGATGTGACCTGCGCAGTAGGCATCATTCCCATTTTGGAGGTGAGAAAACTGAGGCCCAATGGCCTCAGAGTCACACAGTGACTGAGTCAGAACCTGAACCAGAGCCACCTGGCTTCAAAGCCCACTATGTCACCTCTCCCTCTGAGGCTCTGACTGACCTCTAGAAATACTGGTTTCAAAGGTGGGAGAGCTGACACAGTGGGGTAGGAAGGAGAGGTCTAGCAGAGATAAAACTTTCCTTATGGGAGAGCATCGTGGACACAGACACTGAGACAGGAAGTGGCCCCGAAGGAACATCCACTCTTTTTCAGAGTGAGAGGGGGAAGTAGCTCTTCTCCTGCTGGACTTGGTAATGGCCCTGGGGTTGAGAGGTGATCAAGACACAGCCCTACTCCCTAGTAAATATCACCTCACCGCCATTTTGTCCCCCCCAACCAATGATCGTTCAACAGCAACTACTGGCCCCTTCCCAAAAAGAGAGGCTCCAGATCAGAATTAGAAGCCATTGTCCTTTCTCATGTTTGCAGCCATCCAAAACCAGAATGAGCCCCCTTGTGAGGTAGTGAGGTTCCCATCAGTGGCTGGTCCGGGATACTGTTGTAGAATTGAACAGATCACAGGACATGCAGCAATTCGATGGCTGACACAGTTTAGTGTGACAAGATGGTTCATTCAGTCAAATACCTGGCAAGCATTCATTAAGCACTGACTGTGTGCTAAGACCTGTGCTAGGCACAGTGGATTCAGAATTAATAGAACATAATCCTTGCCCTCAAGAAGCTCCTGTTCTAGCTTAATTCCCTCTCAGCCTTACTGATTCTCAGTTTGTTTTAGTTAAGGACTAAGCCTGATGGACTATGGTTTTAACTTTCTAAGCAAATATATTGAATGTTTGGTATTTACAGTTCCTTTAAAAAAGTCTTTAAAACGAGTCATTTCGATTGTTTTTACTAGCACGGGGCCATGCCTGGCCTGACTGCCTTTCTTCTACAGCAGGGTTTCTCTACGTCAACACTAGTGACATTTGGGGCTGGATAATCCTTTGTTGTAGGGGGCTGACCTGTGTTAGCAGCATCCCTGGCCTCTACCCACGAGATGCCAGGAACACCCCTCTGCCCAATTGTGACAACCAAAATGTCTCCAGATATTGCCAAATGTCCTCTGTGGGACAGAACTGTCACCAGTTGAGACTGACTGCCCTAAAGGATTATCTCCACTGACACAAGGCCCAAAGAGGTGAATAAGGTTAATAAAGGAATTTCAGGGTCCCTGTACCTCAAGAATTTATAATCCCATAGGGCCTACACAAACTAACCACATGGAAAATAAGCCTCACTAAGCACCTACTGTGCACTAGGCACTGGGCAAAGTGCTGTTAGAGAGGGCAGAGCCCAAGTTCTAGGTCAGACAGCCAGATCATCAAATCCCATAGGAAATCTGCAGGGTTTGAATACCGGTTTCCTCCTCAATCAATGGTATGATTGTGAGCATTTGAGTGAAATACAATCTGAACAAAGCATAAAGTAGGTTCAGTGTCCAACTGATGTGAACCTGTCTCTTTTTTCCAACTCCGGCCCCATTCTCCAGACCCTGGGGTCAGCTTCTGGAAGTGCTGCCCGCCCCCACCCTCCACACCCAGACAAAGTGGCAAGGTCATGCAGTCTTACCTTGGGGATGTGGGCAAACAGGTGCCTGAGCATCTCCAAGTCGGAACCTCCAGGGTCTGGAGTAAACTCATTGCTCTCTCCGGCCTGTCTGTCCATCCTTAATCCCCTCACGGGCATTCCAAAAACAGGTTTCCAAAAGGCCAGGCTTTGAAAACATAAAATTAGCTTCAGAAAAGTCCTGAACTTTAGCTAGCATGTTATTGGGCAAACTTTGAGTGCCATTTGCGTTCATTTCAAACAGCTCTTGGAGGGGTTCTGGGAAATCTGTTGGGCAGTGATTGTAGATTTCATTAGGCACCAGTCACTAGACGCACGGGCATTGTAGGCCTCTGTGCGCCATGGTCTGTAAGCAGCTGAAAACCTGAGATCAAGTGCAAGGAGGACTCTGGCTGCCAAATTTCAGAGCAGGAGGAAAAAAAAGAAATCTGGAATGTGTTTCTACTTACTGTCCATTCCAGTAAAATGAAACGGTCTCTCCTCCAAACATGTGTTACTGCTTAGGCCAGAAACTGTATATATTGGTCTAAATCCAGAATGGTCTATGTGACATATTACTCCATATGACAAAATTACTACAACCTGCATTCTCTGTAGAAACGCCTGTTGCAACAGTATAGGATGATAATTTGTTGTACAACAAAAGTACATAATAATTTCATGTCAGTGTGGGCCAGGCCTCGGTATTTTCAAAGGGAAATCTTGGATGCATGTGGACCAGTACTGAATATACATCCCCAATTCCTCCACCTCCACCCCCCCCCACATGCTCATATGGTATGTGATCAGGATGGGAGAAAGTGGGGCTTTATTTATAACATACCATATTCCACTTGAAAGTGACAAGAACACACACACACACACACACCCCTAAAAATAAAGCCAAATGGAAATCTGGTGTTCTCATGCCTGAGGCATTAGTGGCCAGAGCTGGTTCACCTACGAAAGGGTAAAGGAAGGTAATGAAGCCAAAAGACAGGAATGTTTCATCTTTCAGCACTGAGCTGTTTCGAAGCCATCCAGAGCGAAGCCACGTGAATTCCCCGAGACCCCCCAAACCACAGCCTCCTCTTTGGCCCTTGTCTGGGCTAAGGTTTCATTACGAACCCCGGGCCCCGTTCCAATCCTCTCATCTGTCCCTCTAAGCGGCTCCGACAGATCACTCTGCAGTACACGGATTCTTGTTGCGATAATGTCTTGGAGAGTAACAACCTGAAATATGATCCAGTCAGAGTGCGTTAACGGTAAAGCATTTCTTTATGACACTTTTCACAAAGCAAGGTTGCAAACCAGGGAGAAATATATGACTAGAAAAATTGAATGCAGAACATAAAACTGCTCAATTGCTAATACACTTTAGCGTGACACCATTTTTCCTGATGTGGAAACTTTGATTATAGGGAAACATTAAAACATTCTTTCCCCCCCCCCTCCTTCCTTCCTTCTTTCTTTTCTTTTCTTTTCCCTTTTCTCTCCTCCCTTTCTCTCTCCTTCCATCTTTCTTTCCATTTTCCCTCCCATTGGATATGGTTTCAGAGTGGAAAACAAGAGATGTTTCTGGGGAGGTTTCTCGAAGTCTCCTTTCTTGGATGCTCCCCCCAGAGACTGAGAATCTCCAAATGCCACCGACTCCCCCCAGAGCACAACTAAATTTCGAACCTACTGCTCTCCCAGCAAATTAGCTGGGCTCTTCTTAGACATGCTTAAAATATTTCTATAAAGAAAAAGATCCTGTAAAGGCATTTTATATCTCAATTACATCAAAATCTGACTTAATTTGTCTCTGCTATCAAGGGCCATGGTTTAAGCTACTGTGGCTTAAGGGAACTAAGTTTTCTTCACAGTCTGCCTGAGTAGCCTGACCTGTCTTCTGGGTTTGGTGACCGTCGAAAATCCATCTTCTTAGAGTTTTTTGGTTCAATAAAACCTGAAACATATTTTGCCTGGCATTTTTCCTGAGGATTTTTAAACCCGTGTGCACTTTATGGCAAATGAGATCCATATGTCCCTGATTCATTGATACTTAAGCCATTAGGATGCTGTTTTGTAAGAACACTTTGATGTCTAAGGGCCGTCGAGCTATTTGGAGGGCTTTTTTTCTTCGCAAACAGGAAGTTTTCCCTTCTCGAGGAGTACACAAAGTGAGAGGCCAGCTGCCCCAGATTGTGGGACAGTGAGCAGGAAGTGGTTCCAGCCTGTTGGGATGTGTCTGTCCTGCTTGGCCACAGGGACAGCCCCCAGACCCTGCCCCTGGGGGTTGGGGTGGGAAGGGGTCTTGTGTAAGGAGCCTCGGAGCTGGCATCGGGCCTGGCCCGGCGCCTAGGTCATTAATGCCCTACCCACACCCCTGGGACTCAGACCCATCTCCCAGAGTGGACTCAGCATGCCTTGGCATGTTTATTGCTTTTATGCGACATCAAAATAACATGTGACAAAACAAACAGCCAAACGCCATGGCTGGGGAGGTGGGTGGGGATGTCACTTGCCTTCCTTTCTCTAGGATGGCTGTGGAGATGGTGACCAGGACTTGGGTCCGCAGATGGGTAGGACTCAAGCAAGGAAGTTTGGAGACCAGTTCCAGGTGTGGCAGAGGCCATTCCCAGGGCATCTGAAGAGCTGGGGTATTTAAGTGTCGTGATCAGGGACCAGCCGGCACCCTATGAGGTCCAGGTGGACCCCACCACCAGGGAGGGGAAAGAGAAAGAACCAGGGCTTTGGACACAGGCAAGACTGAGTTTGGAATACCAGCTCTGCCACCCACCAACTTGAGTGAGTGACGTCACCCATTGGAGCCTCAGTTTCCCCCTCAGTAAACAGTAATACCCAGACTAAGCATTATGAGAAATAATGTCCAGAGATGGAGAAACTGGACCACCACACCCCATGGGCACTCCCACCTACAATAGACATTGGTCGCTTGTTTGACTTTCCAGCATTGGATCTGCTCTTTCTGGTCTACCCACTGCTCTCTCTCGGGTGTCTCTTGGGTGGGAGGTGTGAGCTCTCTTCCAGTTCCGAGAGGCCAGATTCTCCCCTCCTCACGCCAGTGCAGCCAGGGGACCAACACACAACACTGGCCCAGCTGGTAGGATGCTTTCATCGTGATTTTGAATCTTGAGCTTATGACTTCAGCACATGAGGACAGCTGGAGGTCAGGCTTGCCACAGCACCAGTGGCGCAGGGGACCATTTGTCTCTGCTGCATGTTCCTGCCTCCCTACCCTGGGACATCCTTGGTTCCCACTCACAGTCCACGCCTAGCTCTCCAGGCCCCTGTCAATTCTGGGAGTGCCCAGACTTCTTCTAGTGAGGACCCTTGTACTCAGGACAGAGGAAGTTTTTGTCTTGCAGCCAACAGCCCTGACAGATCCATAACCCTAAGCTGAGTCCTCACATTCCTCCTGATGTTTACCCCATTGATAATTCTTACTCATTGCTAGCTCCTCATCTAAGCCAACTCTCTGACCACAGCCTCCCACTCTTTTTGCTCCTTCACTTCCAACACATTGTCCCACATCTTCTTCCTTTCCTACCTATGTGTAGAGAACATCTGCACCTGTCTGTCTCTTAAGTGGGATTGACTCCAGGGGTGAGCATGTGACCCAGACCTGGTCAGTCAAGGAATTTCATTTCCCTGGAAAGTGATAGTTGGTTCAGGAATGGGCACCTACCCTGAGTTGGTCCAATATGACTAAATCTTATATGACATTTGCTGGAATGCTTGGGAAAGTGGAGCTCCCTTCCAGCTGGGATTGCTAAACTAGTTGGTTATGGACGTGGAGCTGCATGGGGCGAAGGTAGACATTGTGAAGGGAGAAACTACCAGAATGTGAAGCCAACATGGGAAAGCAGAGCCCAGAGAGAAAGACAGCATCTTGATGACATTGTTTAAACCCTTGGTCCCAGCCATGCCTGAAACTATCACTTCCCTAGACTTGCTGGATATGACAGCTAATCTACTAAAGCCAGCTAAAGTTGGGGTTTTGTCACTTACAATGGAAAGAAACCCTATCAGTACACCACCTTAAACCCCATGATTGTTCACTTGAACCAATCCTTTGCCAGTTCCCTTGGCTCCTTTGTCTTTCTACCACTCCCACCTAGCAAAACCCCAACCCCAGATCAGTCCAACTGTTGATCTTCCTGGCTCTAGCTCCCACACCAGACATACTGGAGTCACTTCAAATTCATGGGCTCCAAACTCAACCTACTCCTCAGGGGTGTCCTATGATACTGCTGGTGAGGTCCCTCACCCCAGCCCAATGCAGGTGTCCCAAACATTAAATTCCTCTTCCAAATTTCTAGTCTCACTAGTAGTGCCTTCCTCTCTCAGCAGATGTTCTTACCTATATTCATTAGCTTAATAGCAGTGATCACCCCCAATATATGTGTATATCAAAGTGCCAAGCTGTACACCTCAAATATATATACATTTTTTTTAAATTATACCTCTAAAAAGTTGGGAAAAAAAAGACCCCCGTCAACTTTCTGCCCTCTCTGTCCACACACCCACACACTAGCCCCACAAAATTGTAACCGCAGACACAATATCCTTTCCTTCTTGGCTCCTGTAACAGCAGGACAGGTGGCCTGCCTCTTGTCCAAGGCCACATCTCCATCCTTTCACCTTTGGCTTTGGACCAAGACACACCTGAGTTTAACATCAGCTCTGCCATGAAACTAACTGCATGTGGTTATGGGCGTGGTGGCTTGGCTCCCTGTGAACAGTCCCTCCTGGGCTTTTGTGGCATTGCAGAGGACAGCGCATGTCCCCAGAGGGTTGTGGTTGCATAACTGTAATGGGACTGTTCATAAGTGCTGTCATATCACTACTCTATGATCTGTAGATCATGCAGCAATATGGTCCTTCTGGTATGGGAACCAATGATTCCTGTAATCCAGTTTTTATAACTATACAAAGTATTCCTGTCAGGGTTCCTGGGGAATGGAGCTGGGCGTAGGGTGGGGGACAAGATGTCTGAAAGGTGTCCACCACCTGGCGTGACCCTATGCTGGAGAGGCAGGAAACTACCCCTGCCGTGGCTGAAGGGAATCTCTTGGAAGGGAGCTAGGAGGAGCCTGAGAAGGCAGGCCTCCTGAACCTCCTGACCCAACCTCACACCGCTCTTCACTACGACAGACCAGTCCAATTTGGGCTGATCGCCACGAGCAATTTTGAATCGATGCCTGTATGCCAGAGTCCTCGTTTTCACCAACACTCAACTGCAGTTTTTCCAAGGAAGGTTTCACCCTCTGTCCAGGGCAAGTGACTGCACCTCTTTGAGTTTGGTTGCCCGGTCTGCAGCAGATGGCTGCTGTGAGCCTCCCCTCTGAGGGCTGCCGGGAAGACCTGGGTGGGAGGGTGGAATGTAGGCCTCACGGGACACCTGGCGAGCGGTCAGCACACAGTGAATAGTGCTGGGTGTCGCTCCCCTCATTCTCCACCCACCCGACTGGAATGTGAAGCCTCCTCCATCCCATTAATTCCTCTTCCTCACCCTACAAACCCATTCCAGTTTCTCGTCTCTTAAATTAAAATAAAACAGAAACCTCTCCTCAGCCCACATCCAGTCACCACCCATCTCTTTCTTCCCTCTACAACCGAATTTCTGGAATTCCTACCTTGGTAAGTTCTAGACGACCGCATTCCCCACTCACACCTTACAGCTTGCTGCCTTCTCATTTCTGACGCAGCCTGCCCGCCACAAGGGCTCTCCTCAGGTTTACCAACGACCCCGTGGCAAGGTCCTTTTCTGTATATACCTCAATGGCACAAAGATGGGAGAAGCTGACTCAAGAAGAAACTTCAGTCGGTTCGGGACCAGAGTGTGCCGAGCCAAGGCGCCAAGCATACAGTTGTAGGTGGTTGTGCAAGTGCGACACCCCCCGAAATTGTGTGTCCCAGGCACCGCACTCCCCTCCCCCGAGCCTTGGCCCTGCTTTCCAAGACAATCCACAGCGTAGTTTATTTTCAATCCAAAAGGCCTCAAGAGTCACGCAGACAACAGAAAGGGGCGGTCACTAAGAGGAATAAAATGGGGACAGTGACTTCCTGCAGCTATTCATTGCCATAGAAACGCAGGCCCAGGGTTGCCAGACTCTAACGTATCAAGAAGTTGAAAAGCTGGATTTTTTTGGTGTGAAAGCTCATGACTTCAAAACATCAACATCGGGGCGCCTGGGTGGCTCACTCGTTGAGCGTCTGCCTTCGGCTCGGGTCATGATCCCAGGGTCCTGGGATCGAGCCCTGTATCAGGCTCCCTGCTCAGCCGGGAGCCTGCTTCTCCTGCTCCCCTTGCTTGTGTTCCCTCTCTAGCTGTCTCTCTCTCTGTGTCAAATAAATAAATAAAATCTTAAAAAAAAAAATAAAACATCAGCATCAAAGTCAAATTAAAACTGGAACTTTGCGTGGGTACAAATAAAATATATCATTAGGCTAGGTTCAGCCCTGGCGTTCTGGGGCACAGACCTCTGGCCTGAGCTGGCTTGGAGACGATGCTCACGGTCTGGAAGGTGTCGATGTGTGTTGGGGGTGATGTATGAAAGGGAGGGTCCGAAGGGGTAAGGAGGCAGAGAGTGAGGAAAGGGATATCTCCGGGTCCAGGGAGGACAAGGATCCACACCCCCAGCTCCAGCAGGACCTAGAGGATGGCAAGACCACTGAGGTGGCTCTGTGGTATGACCGCATACACCGGGGTTTCTCGTCTCTGCGAAGACTCCCTCTCCATGTTTGAGGAGAACATGCTGGCCGGCGTAATGGATGTCCTCCTGGCAACCAGCATGAACTGAGGTGACCGAGGCACTGAAATCCCTCCTGTGACATCACCCAGAGGTGGGGGAGTCCCAGCACTGACCAGAGCTGAGTTTCCTGCTAAATCATTAGGATGGGACCTTCAGGTCACATTGAAAGCTGGTCAAAAGAAAATAGGAAATGTTCATTTCTTGCCCACCCTGGGATTCACCTCCTCCATGCTTTTCAGTACACTTTTCCATTTCTGTCGACATTCAGCCTTTTTGAGAATGTTCTCAGAGCCACTCGCTAACGAAGAACTGCCGTTCCTTACGTCTGTTCTCACCCCTGTATTTCAGTGCCTACACAGCACCATCCAATGGAAACAGAATGCGAGCCCCATCTAGAATTCTAAATTTTCTAATATTTAAATAATCTAAGGAAACACGTAAATTAATTTCAATAACATATTTTACTTCATCCTATATATCAAAAATAAATCACTTAAACATGTAATCAAGATAAAAAACTAATGAGATACCTTATATTCTCTTATTTGTACTAAGTCTTCAGAGTCCACTGTGTGTTTGTCCATACAGTACCTACGCATCCACGTGGACTAGTCTCATTTCAAGTGTTCGGGGAGCGCTGCTTGGTGCCGTGACCACCGGCTGGGTGTTCAGCAGTGCAGGCTGAGCATGTCGTGAGTGCCCAGTGAATGAATAATTTGGGGGCCGTGAGACAGTTTTGAGTCTCCCTAAGCCTCGGGCTTCTCAGCAGGGGTGGTGCAGAGCTTACGGGCTGGTCTGAAGGTCCAACCCGAGAGGCGGAGGCCGTGTCTGGGGGACCACACTACCTTCCCAGTGCCTCACTCAGTGGGCACAAAGTGTGTATTCGTAGAGTGAAGAAATGAAAAAAATGTTAGCTATTGCATTGTTATACTTGTCTAAAGTGGTAATTCTTAAACTTGTGGGGGTTGCGGGCCCTCCGTGTTGAAAATCTGATAAATACTGTGGACATTACCACCTCCCAAATAGATCCAAACTAAAAAGATTTGGATAACATTTCTTATTTACAGAGTCTCTAAAAACAATCCCCAGACTTCCTAGTGTATGGCCCCAGTAAGAAACGTGTGGTCTAGACGACTATTTCTATTTCCAACAAGTGCTTATCAAGTTTATAATACATGATGTAATGAGCACTGGGTGTTACATAAGACTGATGGATCACTGAACTCTACCCATGAAACTAATAATACACTATATGTTAATTAATTGAAATTAAATAAATTTTTAAAAATACTCCTGCCTTTAATTGGTGGTTTTCTCTTTTTGCAGATTCATTTTTAAAAATAGGAAAATTGCTCATCTCCATTGCAATTGAGTGCTATGTGATGATTGTGCCAGTAGGGGAAAGATTTTGGATAGATCCAACAAGAATTCACTTTTTGCTATTGAACTGGATTTTTTTGCAGCATCTAAATCATGTGCCAGCACTGTATCACCAAATACGAATTTGGTGGACACAAATTGTTTGCATGACTTGTTCAAATAAAATAGGCTTATTAAATAAAAGGAGAAATACATAAAAAAAGGAAGAGGTAAAAAGACACTAATAGTGTTTACCACTCATTCATATTTTGATTTATTTTTCCAACACCTTTTTTCTGTGCATAGTTTCCTGATAATTATTATAGATATATTTTATTTACATTCGTATATCATATTTACATTATATGTATATTCAATTATTATACTTATTTTTATATCTTGACATTTATATATTTTTTATTTTATATATGTGTGTCTACGTTATATATATATATATTTCCCACTTTTAAAAACTTACCATTCTTTCTTTCTTTTATTGAGATATAATTGCCATATAACATTGCATTAGTTTCAGGTGTACAATATAATGACTTGAGATATATAGGTATACAGATATCAAAATGATCTTAGTTAACATCCATCACCACACATACTTATAATTTTTTTATTGTAATGAGTTATTATTTCTTAAGCATTTCCTTGGATTTTTCTAAACTCTTCTTAAACATTATTTTAAATGGCTGTATAATATTCTATAGAATGGAGGCACCATGCTTTCCCTAACCACCCTCTACTGCTAGAATTTTGTTTCCAATTAATTGTTCTTATAAATAGCACCAGAATGAATATCTTTCCACATAAAGGTTTCTAAGCTGAAGGGTCTGAGCATTTATAATTTATTTATTTTTAAAAGATTCTATTTATTTATTTGAGAGAGAGAAAGCATGAGCTGGGGGTGGTGGGAGGCAGCAGCAGAGGGAGATGGAGAAGCAGGCTCTCCACTGTGCAGGGAGCCCCATGCGGGGCTCGATCCCAGGACCCTGGGATCATTACCTGAGCCGAAGGCAGACACTTAACTGACCCAGGCACCCCAGGTCTGACCACTAAAAACATGTCATATGCATTGCCATACCCTTTCCTATTTCTCCCTCTTCTGAATTATACTCCCATGAGCAACACCAAAACCTGCCAGGCCCACCCCACTGCAGAGCCAGCCCAGAACAGACATCATGGCATGAGGAGGTTGCCTGTCCCTCATGGGCTCTGGCTGACCTTGTACTTCCTGTCATTCTTGAGGTTCTGGGGCACCAGCACGCATCTGGGCAGCCTGGGCACACCCTGAAAGTACAGGGAAGGGAAAGCAGCAAACACACAGAGCCACGTGCATCCAGAATCACCTTCTTTCCTTTGAGCAAATGTGTACTGAAGGACCACTGTGTGCCAGCATGCTCCAGGAGCTGGTCCTACAGTGGAGAGAAAAGCATACATGCTCCTCCCTCTGGGAGTTTACATGCGACTGGAGATACATTATGATCATATACATTATGATCTGTGCAATGGAAGAAAGCAACGGGACTGTGTCCAATTTAACTTGAGGACTCACTGGCCTCTCTTTAAACAAAATCTGAAAGCATTAAGGAGGATGGGAGTGCTAGATAGGCAAAGAGCTGCTGGAAAGGGGCTTTCTGGCTGAGGGAGCTGCGCTTGGAAGCTTCCTGGGGCAAAAAGAGTTTGATGTATTCCCAGAACTCAGAGGTCAGCCTGATGGAAGCATCCCAGAAAGAAAGCAGGAGTTTCAGATGAGACTGGAGACACTGATGGGGCTGCACCCCACTGGGCCTTGGGGAGCCCGGCCAAGGGAGTGAGCTTTGTCTCAAGGACAAGGAGAAACAAGTGACTAGGCTGGGTGATGACATAGTTTGACTCACCTTTGCCAGACTGGCTGCTACATGGGAAAGGCATTGGTACAGGTAAGACTGGAGGCCAAGAGAATTACTTAGGGGGCCATTGTTATCCAGGAGAGAGACAGCAAAGGCTTGGACAAAGGGATGGAGACATAGTTGATTAGATGGAGGGGTGGGTGTCATCACTGACTCCCAGGATCCTGCTAGATGTCAGCACCGTTCACCAAAATGGCAAAGGCTGAATGCACGCACACTGGACACAGAAGAGAAAGCATTCTTCTTGTGTCCCTGCAGGGTTTCTATTGAGTTGCCGCTGACACATAAGTGGGACTGGAAGATTTGACTCCAACGGAGGAAATGCATTCCAGCCTTTCCAAAAATATGTTGCACCAATGACCCAATACTCCTATGGTGTGTGGTTTTAAAAGTTTGGGAATGTTGTCGACCAAATATCTCCCAATTAGGGCTTCACAATTCACTTTGGCAGATACGGTTTTCCTTGCAGAGAGGAAACCTGTTTAACTTTGTCTAAACCTGTGCTGCCTACATTCTTTGATCAAGGGATTGTGTGCATGTCTGTCTATAGCGCCTATTCATATTCCCTGGCTCTGAAATGCTGTGGAAAGCCCTTTAGGAAATATTGATCTAACTATAAAATTATTGGTTAAAAAAAATGCAGTGGACTCCTCGCCACAATGAAACACAGAGTGGTGCAATTTGTGAGAGCCCTTCAAACACGCTACCCAAGGACATTGCTTCTTCCCATAGTCACCAAGGTAGAAATTCCGTGGGTAACTTCCTTTCAAGGCTTGGTATTTCCTTCAGGCATTGCCTATGGAAATGAAAATGCTCCTGGGAGAGGTTCAATAACATCTATTCATTCAACTCCCTTGCCCTGGGCTTGATCCCGAAAGACACAGAGAGGAAGACAACCTTTTTCCCTCTCAAGGAGTTCACGGTTTAATGAGAAAGACGAGCACCTTAGCCAATGACTACCACACAGAAGGAAAAGTGCTGTCACAGAGGCATGTTGAACACACCATAGAAGCACTGGGGCTGGCCTGATTAGTGCAGTCAGGAGGGCCCAGGCAGATCGCCCTGATGAGATGCCATCTGAGTGGGCTCTGACTGCCAAATGGGTGGTTTGCAGGGAGGAGGTTAGAGGAGGGAGCAAGGCAAGGGTGTTTTGGAGGTAAAGCCCATCAGATCTGGGTTTGGCATGGCCACAGCTTCCTTTGATCAAACTGCTCTCCCTCATCTACTGTGGGGCTCTCCAATCTTTTCTGCCACGGCAGCCCAGGCATCTGTCAAGGGGGATACCTTCTAAGGGTTCTTCACTGGCTTCCCAGAGCTTTTAAGGTGAAGACCCAAAACCTTATGGGCTGGCCCACCCCCAGCCTGCATCCTGCTTCTTGCCATCCTTTTGCTGTGCTCAGCTCTCTGTCCTTTCCAGATTGATCTCCATTCTCAAACCTGCCACTCTCCCCCCAGCTCAACTCCTTTGTCCACACTGCTACCCCTGCCCAGAACACTCTTCCCAAGCCATGCCCACACTCCTTAGTTGAGTGTGCTCCTACTCCTCCTGCAGAGCTTGGCTCCAAATGTCGCTCATCAGGGAAGCTGTCCTGACCCTTCAGATGATACAGGTCTCGTCGCAGTCCTCTGGACTTCTTTATGTCACAGTGTTTATTGTAAGGTGACACTGTATATTTGCTTGTCTGATTATCTGACTAAAGCCTGCCTCTCCCACGAGGAGAGCCTCCCTAGTTCCATGAGGTCAGGGACCATGTTTAACTAGTTCACTGCACTGTGTCTACTATAAAGTAAGTGTCCAAAAAATATTTGTTGCACACATTAATGAATATCAGTGGGAGATCAGGATCTGTTACAGGGAGGGAAGCAACGAGTATAGTCAGAGGGTAAATGACATTATTCAACCAGCAGAGTAGAACCAGTAGGAGATTAAGAGATGTATTGCAAGGAATTGGCTTGCACAATTGAGGGGCCTGGCTAGACAAGTCTGAAATCTATAGGGCAGGCCATCAGGAAGGACAGGCTGGAAGCCACTGGGCATACATGGGCATTGCTGTCCATAGAGGGAATTTCTCCTTCATCAGGAAAGCCTCAGTTTTGCAATTAAGGCTGTTCAACTGGATAAATCAAGCCCACCCAGATCATCTAGGATAATCTCCCCTACTTAAAGTCAACTGATTATGGACTTTAATCACATCTATGAAATAACTTCATGGCAACACCTAGATTAGTGTTTGAATGAATCCTGGAGACTGAGGCCTAGCCAAGTTGACCCACCAAAAGACCAATGCAGACATCAAACCCAGGAGGCAACAGAGAGAAACTAAAAGACACCGAGGTTCAGAATCAGGCTGACGCATCCCCCTCCTGCAGCTTCTAGCTGAGTGACACCATTGTGGCAGAGACTAGCTGACTCTTCCTTTGTCAGCCTCCCTTACAGTTAGATTCACCATGTGACTGAGTTCTAGCCAATGAAAGTGACAAAGACCTGTGCCACTTCCGGACCTGGCCCATGAAATTCCCCCGTCCTTCTCCATGCTTTGCTCCCCTCCCAACTGGCTGGAAGGGAGGTGACCTCTGGGACAGCTTCGGAATTCACATGTCGAAGACGGAAGCACTTCCATTATCCTGGGTCTCTGATGACTGAAAAGAAAAGGTTGCCTCACTGACTTTTTCACCTACCTACTACTGTTAGGTGAGCAGAAAATAAACATCATAGTGTTTAAGACTACATATGTCTGGCATTGGCTCTGTCACAGTAAGTAGTGTTAACACTAACACGCTTTGCACAAACTTCTAAACCTTTCTGAGCTTTGTTTTACTCATCTCAACAAAGGATGGAAGCATGTTCTCCTAAAGATGCATGTGGGTCTCTTTTACAACAACAGAACTCATATTAAACCATAAGAGCCCCGATCGTCTCACATAAAGCACTTCGGGGCTGATAAGAGGACTCCATCGTGCCAGGAACCTAGGCTCCTTCTCTCTTGCGGCTCTGCTATCCTCAAGGCATTGCTCTGTGCACATGGTCCCAGATGGTTCACCACTATGTTTCCACGCCAGCCAGCACGTAGAGGAGAAAGGACATGCCTTTTCCTTGTATGGCTAAGATACTGAAATTGCACATCTCGTCCTGTTCACATCTCGCCCTGTTCACTGACCAGAATAGGCTCCTACCTAGCTATAAGGGAGGGGGTGGGACATGCCTTTATTCTGGATGATGATGTGCACAGCTTAAAACCAGGGGTCCTGATCCTATGAGAGAGAAGGAAGAATGGATGCCAGGAGACACCCCATAGTCTCTGCATGGGTGTGAAGCATTTAACACAGGCCTGACCCGCAGTAAGAGCTTGATAGAAGGCAGTGGTAATGATTCAACTCATCACTACCCTGACTCTTCAATTTTCCTCACACTTCCTCACCCTTCATCTCCCAGTCTCTGTACATCCTTCGATGTGCATTTAGATAAGATCGTTACTGGTGTGCTCAGGCTTTATTTAACAAGTCACCAGACACCAGGCTGGACAGAGGCCTGCCCCACCCTCCCCCATGCAGATGCTTGGCAGGGGCAGCCTGTGGCCTGAGCCCCATCGAACTGTGTCCCTGTGGTCTAGGTGACAGCAACACATCCTCAATACTTGCTTCTCTGAGCCCAGATGTCAGCCACATGAAGCCTAATGATCTGCAGCTGGTCCTTGGGCCTCCATAGACTCCCAGAGGCCCAAGCCAGGGAATGATAATAATTATAATAATAATTGCTACCATTAGTGCCCCATGGCCTGGGTGGCAAATGGAGCCCTTTACATGATTGCTCACTTGCACACAGACTGTAAGTGAGTAGGTATGTTCTCCACTTCATAATTGAGGCTCAACTAAGCAAACTTGCCTGGGTCCACCCAACAAGTGAGTGGCCAAGCCAGTCAGGATTCGAACCCAGAGCTTTTCTTTTTCTTTTTTTTTTTTATCACTTCTCCCCGTTTTCTAAAATACGGATAGCAGAGGGCTTGCAGCAACCTCTAAGAGGCATCTGCTTCCATCGCATCCATTCCTTTTCCCCTCAGAAGAGCTCTTGGTTCCCTTATGTGGCTGTGGGAGGGGAGGGCCACACACCCCCACTTGTAGTCCACAGAGCCTAGGCCCCAAAAGCAGAGGACACCAGGCCTAAGCTCGTTGGTGTGTTGCACCCAAGGCCACACTTACTGGTTCAGGTATGGGCTTGGGACCCAACTGACAGGTCTCTGGCTGGGAAGGTGACACTGAACCAGAGAGCATGTGAGGCTTGGCCCTGAGGCTGCCACCTTGGGAGATTCAGGGAGAGAGAGGGACAAGGCATGTTCTGGGAGTATCCTCGATTCCCTACACCAAGCCCTGCCTGAGCTGGAATTACCTGGGCCATTCAGTGATGTGAGCTCAAGGCTGCACATCCAGGAAGCGGCTGAATTGGGATTTGAAGTGGGCCTGGAGCCCTTGCCGTGCACCAGAAGAAAGATGGTGGCCACACTACAGCCTGATAAAGTGGTTTCCACTCTTCCCTGCGATCCTCTCTCCACTGACCTGGCCCTTTTACTGTCCCTCAACCTCACCTGGAACCCACAAGGCTTATTCATTTATGACCAGTATAGCCTTGATCAGATGGCTAGAAATTCCTGCCCTGAATGCTTTTACTAGATTGTACTTAGGTATTTTACCCATAAAAGGCTGGTGGTGCCATCCTAAGCTGCTGGGGATAGGGAGGAGTGCTGATGGTGCCTGATGCTACTGTGGGATTTCCAGTGTGCCCAGGTTTGCTCTGTGTCAGGTACTCTCCTGTGTGCTGGAGAGCCAAGGGTGAGCAAACACAGAAACCTGTCCTGCCCGTGAGGATCTACCAGTCTAGTGCCCCATGGAAACCACTAGGCCTCCTTCCAGGAAGGAGTTCAGGAATTACCAATAAATGCTACATTCAGGTCTGCATTCTTAGATTAGGGCATGCCGTGGAAGCCTGCAGCTTTAGCCCATTTTGGGCTGATTCAATGCCTATCTGTTGTGTGCCTGGATGTTGAACATGAGGGAGAATAATAAGGGATGTTACTTTTCATAATTGGGTATCAGTCGGAGTCTCAGGAGGAAACAGATGGCACGTTCAAAAGGGGTGTTAGAAGAGAATTTAAAGGTGTGAAAGCCAACACGGGGGTGTAAAGCCCCCAGTGGGAAGCTGCCACCACCCATCGGCAAAAGAGCCAGGGGAAGCAAGGTGGGGCTGGAGAATCCAGAAAGAGCCTAACTGCGGCTTTCCCACGGATCTGCTGTTGCGTGACTACAGCCATGAGCAGTGTATGTCCCCATTCTGTACCTATAGCTCAGCCTTTCTCCTGGGCTCCAGCCCACCCGTGCCTGACAGAGGTCTCCACCTGAGTCTGCCACAGGCAAGGCAAATACAACTTGTGAAAATCAGAACTCAAAGCTGGATGGCTACGTGGGTTAGTGACGCATGTGCCCAGCAAACCAGGGGGACCAAAATATGAGGAGAATGGAAAGTATTTTAATACATTGCTATTTCTAAAAAGGTGTCTAAGTGTGCAAGGTGGTTATAGCAGCACCGGGATGATTAGATGGTTATAAGGACAAAAGTGGACCTGCCTCTTATGTCACACCATGCACAAAATAAAACTCTTGTAACTGCTAAAAGTTCTAAATTTCTAGAAGAAAACATAAGAGAAAATCTTTACAAACTTAGGCTAAGCAAAGGTTTCTTAGGTGGGACAAAAACTATGAGCCCAAAGCAAAACTATGAACTGACTCTATCAAAATTTAAATCCTCTCTTCTTCAAAAGACACAACTAAGAAAATAAAAGGCAGACTACAGACCTGAGAGGTTATTTTCAAAACAATTATTTGACAGAGGACTTGTATCCAGAATATAAGAAAACTCCTACAATTTGATAATAAGAGAAATAACCTAATTCTTTCAAATGGTCAAAAAGCTTCGTTTCTCAAAAGAGGGCATATGGATCTCCAATAAGCATATATGAAGATGGTGGTCATCAGCAAAATACAAATTTAAACCACGATGACAAATGATTTCATATCCACTGAAATGGCTGAAATCTTAAAAAAAAAGAAAAGAAAAGAAAAGAAAAAAACTCTGACCATTCCAAGTCTGATGAAGTGATAGAATGGTATAACCACTTTGGAAAACAATCCGGCAGCTTCTTTAATAACTTAACTATATACTGAGCATATGATCAAGCCATTCCACTTCTAGGTATTTACCAGAAATAAATGAAAATATAGGCTTGGGGGCACCTGGGTAGTGCAGTCGGTTAAGTGTCTGACTCTTGGTTTCAGCTCAGGTCATGATCTCAGGGTCCCAGGTCTTCGGGGCTCCATGCTCAGCAGGGAGTCTGCTTGTCCCCTTCACCCGCCCCCCACCCCTCCCCACTGTTTGCGCTCTCTTACTCTTTCTCTCTCTCTCAAATAAAACCGTTTTTTATTTATTTTTTTAAGATTTTATTTATTTATTTATTTGAGAGAGAGAGAAACAGCATGAGAGGGGAGAGGGTCAGAGGGAGAAGCAGGCTCCCCGCTGAGCCGGGAGCCTGATGTGGGACTCCATCCCAGGACTCCGGGATCATGACCGGAGCCAAAGGCAGTCGCTTAACCAACTGAGCCACCCAGGCGCCCTAAAATCGTTTCTTAAAAAAAGAAAATATAGGCTTGTACACAAATGCACGTAAGAGTCTTTTCATAATAGCCAAAACCTGAAGGCAATCCAAATATCCAACAACACATGAATGGATAAACAAAGTGTATTATTATTATACAATGGAATACTACCTGGAATTAAAAATAAACACACTACTGATACAACAGCATGATGAATCTAAGAAGCATGATGCAGAGTAAAAGAAGCCAGACATAAAAGGGTATTTTCTCAATTATTCCATTTATATGATGTTCCAAACAAGGCAAACTAGTTTTAGTGTGACAGAAATCAGAACCGTGTTTGCCTGGGCTAGCGGGTGTAGGGACTGAGCGTGAAGGTGCACCAGGGAAATTTCTGCATTGATGGGAACATTCTCTATCTTGACTGGGGTGGTGGTTACCTGAAAGGCATACACAGCTGACGAAACTCATTGAAATGTGCACTTAAAATGTATGCGTTTATTGTTTAAAATGTGTGTAAAAAGTTACAGCTCAATAAAGTTGACCTTTGAAAATTTATTTAAGCAGTCGCAGGAAAAATCAGAATGCTGTTGGGCTTCATGTAAGGTAGACCGAAAGCATTGTTATCTTGTCAGCGCTCAGGCTCCCTCAGTCTCAACCAGGCGCTGCTGGAAGTCGTGATCTACTTCCCACTCCCCAAGACTCCTTCCCACCACCCCACCCCACCCCCGGGTTGGCTCCGTGGATGTATTCCCGATGACATCCTCTCACTCATCACCAATTCCAATGTGTGTGTTTTCTTCACACCACAAAGCAAGTCACCACACCAGCTCGGGGTCCTAGCATTTGACTCAATTCTGACACTATCTGCCTGAGAGAGTGTCAGATTCCACAGAAGGGCTCAGTCCCACAGGACTGCCTCCGCCACACACACACACACACACACACACACACACACACACACACACTTCAGCCATCAGTTGCAAGTCCAGGTCGTCACCTGGGCTTCTGACTTACTGGCTATTGATTGGAGAGTCCCACGATCCCCTCCTTGGGTTCCATTAATTTGTTAGAGTGGCTCACAGAACTCAGAAAAACACTTAACTAGATCACTGGTTTATTATCAAAGGCTCTTACTCAGGAACAGTCAGATGAAAGAGATGCACAGGGCAAGGTATGGGGGGAAAAGACAGGAGCTTCCATGCCTTGTCCTAGCACCCGAGTCTCCCCACATCGCACCATGTGTTCTCAACCTCAAAGCTCTTGGAACCTCATCCTTTTGGGTTTTTACGGAGGCTTCATTATATAGGCATGATTGATTAAGTCATTGACCATTGCTGATTGAATTAAATTGCCAGCATCTTCCTTCCCTTCTCCCTCCAGAAGTCAGGGGGCAGGACTGTAAGTTCCAACCCTCCAATCTCAGGGCTGGTTCTGGCAACTACCCCCATTCATAGGTGGGGGTCCTAAAGCCACCTCACTAACATAACAAAAGACAACTTCATTGCTCTCTTAGGAAATCCTAAGGGTTTTAGGAGCTCTGGGCCTGAAAAGGGGACAAAGACCAAATACATACTTCTTATCATTAAGTCACAACATCACACTCCCTCTCTTCTGCCCTCATACCCCATCACCACTAAGTCCTGCTGCTCCCCACGCTCCTCCACTTGGACTTCTCTCCATCCCCACAGCCTCCACGCTCATTCAGCCTCCTTCACAATCTCTGTTTCCTGTTTCCCTTGCTCCTCCCCGGCTGCAACCCACAGTGCTAGCAACATGACTTGCAACATCTCTGCTTCCAATCCTCCTACCGCCCCTCAGATGGAGAGGGCTCCCTGCCCACCCAGTACCCACTCTCCTCTCCTCCCTTAGAGAAAGAGCCAATTTTGGTGGGATTGGCAATGGGCCCAACTGAGAAACTACATCGCCAAGCACTTTCAGATACATGTCTAAGTTTTGCACAACAGTATGGGGGTGGGAGTTACTTGACGGGGCTTCCAGAAAAGCACATTTACTAAAGAACTGACTCAGCTGGGAGACCCATTTGACCTTCTTCGTAGGCCCTCTTTCTTATTGGCTGGGATGCTAACATGTTGCCCAGGGCAGCCGTAGCTGTCTGGTGACCAGGAAGGGATTCTGGGATGTTAACAACTGTGAACAGCCAACTTCTGGATTCCTTTACAAGAGAGAGAAATACTATCTTGCTTAGGCCACTATTGTTCTGTGTCTCCCTTACAAAGAGCTGAAAGTAATTCCTAGCTATTATAGTATCCTAACTGCCCTCCACATAAAGTCTTGGATTCAACATGGTGTGCAAGGCTCTTCGTGCCCTAACCCTCTAGATTTTTATGGATGAACTCCGGTGGGTTTATTAAATTATAAGCAAAAGTGTGGGAGTGTGTGTGTGTGTGTGTGTGTGTGTGCATTTTTCCCTAGAAAGGGGATCACCAGTTTCCATCAGATTCTCAAAGGGACCTGGGACGCATGTCCCCCACAAAATGTTTTCAACCTTATATAGCCAGCTTGCTTAGTATGCATAATTATCCCCTTTTTACACAGTAGGAAACAGATTCTGAATGTTTAAGCACCTTGTAAAGTGCTACACTCTGGGCAAGTGAAGGGAGAAGAAGTAATGGATGAATTTGGGAGGAAAAGATGCCAGGAAAGAAGCAGCGTGTTTCTCATGGTTGGAAGCCAGAGCAGAGTGTCTGCATTTGCACTCTGGTCCTGGGATGTGCCAGGACTTTCCCGAGGCCTGCTGGGTCTCTATACCAGTATGGCTTTCATTACCGAGGGCAATCTTTTTAATGAGTTGTCTGCCTTCAGTTCTGCTCCACTGTAATGTTCTCCAGCTGATTTCTCAGTAATTGAGAGGCTCTGGCTTTTGAAGTCATCTCATCAACCCAGTATGTTGCTCTGTTCAATTTTGGGGTTACCCCTGAGAGGGGCAAGTGCCCATATTTCCCAGATGCATTAGAGCATGCACTCAGAGCCTTGTTCAGTGGCCAGAGGAGGGCTTACCGGGCCCAGCTGACTTCACTAACCCCTGTCTTCACTCAGTTCCAGGAGAGAGTTAATGCAACTTATGAAAAATCGCAAGGTTTGCTGAGCACCTGGTTTGCTAAGCCCCCTACCAAACCTCATAGACTCCCTTTGCAAGCCTTCTCATATCCTTGGAACAATATTATGAAGGATTTCGTGTAGTGGATACTTTTCCCCCTATATTTAGGTGCCCAGTGTCTGAACCTCCATACTGTGTTTGGGGTACTCCCTACTACATGAGTCCTTGAGAAAGGCAGGGTCCACCTCCCCTACTTTCCAGCCTCCCTTGCAGGCCACTGCCAGCCATTATTTCATGTCACATGAGAGCTGGAGACGCCAAGATGAGGGACAATGGAGAAACCAGCCTGGTAGAAGCAGAAACATCTCACTCCTGGCACCAACCCCTAGTGACCAGTACGGGAGCATAGCAAAGGCCATTTGTGGCATCTGGGACCTCCGTGGTTACCGTGCTAACAGAGTCCTTGCAGGACAGGTTCAGTGGCTTCATGGTGGCCAACGTTCTGGCTGCCCCTTCTTCCAAGCCCAGTTGTCCTCTTCACATCATAGGTGGGGAAACCGAGGTGCCTAGAGGAAAGTGACACATGGAACATACCAGCTGGTCTGGGACTACTGTCCACGTCTCCTAAGCTCGAGTCCAGTGCACTTCTCTCTGAGCGACAGTCCCTCCTTAACCTTGGAGGTCAACCAGGAAATATACGAAAGCCACATAAAAATGTAGGTGGCATGTGAGTATCTCACTCCACAAAACAGGCATTTACGTAGCACTTAGTATGTACGCGGTAACTGTGCAGGGACTGGCAGAGGGTGTTAGCTATTGTTCTGTAACAGAGGATCCTTCAACTTAGTAGCTGAAAACAACAGGCATTGATCATTGCTCACGAGTCTTCGGGTCAGCTGAGTGGCTCTACTCGTCTCAGCTGGCTTATGTATGCATCTGCCGTCAGCTGCGTGTCATCCAGGCCGCTCTGCTGATCTTGGCTGGGATCTCTCCCATGCTCGCAGGTCAGTGGGCTGTAGGATGGCTCTCCTCCACATGGACGTCACGCTGTGGCAGGCTAGCCTAGGACTGTTCTCAGAGCGATGGTGGGGCCCAAGAGAGCAAGTGGAGGTATTCAAGGCTTTCTGAGGCCAAGGCTTGGGACTGGCACTCCTTCACTTTTACTGAATCCTACTGACCAAAGACAAGTCAACATGGCAGACCAGCTTCAAGAGGTGGGGAAATAGACTCCACTTCTTGTGGGAAGAGCTGCAAAAGTCACCTTACAAAGGACACACGATCCCAGGATAATACAAGAGACAGAAGTTATTTTACTTATATGCTGTCTATACCTCTACCTCATTGTCCAAAGGATTTAGGGGAGCTTGCAAAACAAAAAATAGAATTGAAAATGTAAGTAAGGAAACCAAAAGCTAGAGGAAAATCATAAGTTCTAGGAGGAAGTCAAGACTCTGAGGGAACAAATAATTCCCAGGGCCCCTGGGCTTCCCACGGCACACTCTCCTCCCATCTGACATGGACTCTCGGGACTGTGAATATCTCAAGTCAGGGAGTGTAGCTTATGCGCCCTTGACTGGTGCAGAGGTGGGTGTTCAGCTGAAGTCACTGATCTGCTCGTGGTACACTCTGAGTTTCCCAGCAGCCAATGTAGAGGGAGGGGCATTTTGTTGTTGTTAGAGAGAAATTTTGTTGTTGTTAGAGAGAAAATAATTCCCAACAAAGCTTTCCCTTAACACCTACTGCTGGAAAAAAGTAATCCTCATGTAGGGCTTCCTCCAAGTGACACTAAATCTATAAAGGGGCAAGTACACCCCCCCACACACCCACCGTATCCTGACAGGAATAAAATACACAGGATACATGGAGCTGGCTCCTGGGCTGGCTCCAGGTGAAGGTGAGGGGCAAAGATTGACAGACATAAGACAGAGGGGAAACTAACATGATGTGGAAGTCATGTCAGATGTGTTGCTCTGCAAGATGGCAGAGGTATCTGGTACAAGAAGCAAGGGATGGTGCCCTGCAAGAGGGAGACATGGCCACCTTGGGGAGCCTCAGTCTGCCAGGCACTGTAGCATGCATCTGGAATCCCCTTCTCTCTCCGACAACTCCTCATGATGGGCATTTCCTCCAGTACAGGAGAGAAAGCTGGGGCTCAAAAAAGGTAACGTGACTTGCCCAAGGTCCCATGGCTAGGAAGCGGCCAAAGCCTGTTTGTTTCAGCCAATTTTCTTTCCCTAGGCCATATGGAGAAGCAATCCACCTCTTCAGGGGCCTCACCCTATTATATCAGAAATAGGAAGCTGTGTGGGTCAGGAGAATGAAATGCATGGCTCCTATAATTCACATTAATACCTGGATTTCAGAGTGTTTGCCTCATTTTTCAGGCTTCAACTTAGAGGAAACATATAGCATAATTACAAATTCTTTTTTTCCTATAATCACTTTTATAACTTGGGCATGTTTTATTTGTTTATAATGTTCTTCTTCCATTAAGGAATTTGGGGTGGTGTAAAACAAAAGCATATATAATGTATGATACATGGAACACAAGAACCACAGAAAAGGGAAATGTACTGGTCACAAGGTGGTATAGAATACCTGAGATTGAGCTTTGAATGTGGTTCTGAGCTTCCTGTCAACCAAAGCAAAAAAAAATACTAAGTTAGTTTTTCATATATTTTCAGAAGGGGAGGAGGGTATACCTTTTCCTCAGGTTTCTCCTAACACTGAATTCTGAAGGAAATTTATTTATGAAGGCATCACTGAGTGATAAAAAGATAGGATCTTCAGCGCTATTTTTTTTGTAATGAATGCATTCATGAATTTTATATGGCTATCAATAATTTAATGACCAGAAAATAAAATTCCAAGACAGGAATTCTGATGGATATTATAGGAAACTGTTAGCAATGCGCTCTTTATATATTTCTAGAGGTTTCCACAGAATTGTCTCTTTGGGTATTCAGGCACAGCATTGTGGTTCTTACTAGATTATTTCACTCCATATCAACCTTTTCAGCTGCAAGTGGTAGAAAACCCAACCCTAAAGTGGTTTATCAAAAAAAGAATTTTTGATTCATGTTATTGAAAAGTTCTGGCTTCAGGCACAGCTAGATCCAGGGGCTCAAATAAGGGGGTTCTCTCAACAACTCTCAGCACTATGTTGGCATCACTCTCATGATTCTTGTGGTGGCAAAATGGTTCCTATAACTTTGAACCTTATATCTGATCTACATCATGCCCGGGGGGAGGAGGGGAAGAGTTCTCCCAGCGGAGAACTGTGCCAATGGCCTCAGGAAAAAAAGAATCTATTTTGTTTTCACCATCTCAGTTTTGTCATGAGAACATCCCGCAGCCAATGATGGTGGTGAGAGGAACGTGACATCCACCTGGCTTAATTTGCAATCCCTTAACCTGACCACACACCTTGAGAGCTGCCAGAAAAGAGGAAGCGGATGGAGCAGAGAGAAACAGCAATGGTTATGGTGCATGTCTTCTCCAGTCATGGATCTGCTTGCAAGAAAAGGGGGCTTGGTCTATGAAATCAGATTGTTTTCAAAGGGCCTGAGAGATTACTGATTCCTTCCAGAATTTCATTCTGATACTTTTAAGGACCATTCAAATTTATGATCATTAAATTATTGGTAGAGAACTACCTAATCCACTTTCTAGAGGGGTAGAGAGGGTGACTTGGCTATCCCCCTTACCATGCAGCAATATTACCATATCTCTTTCTCCTCCTATTTTATTGGTCCCAAGATGTACATTTCTTTGTGCATGTTAGCAATTCCAAAATTAGGCTGTGTGGTAGCTGTGAAGCCATCCAAAAATTAGGCCAGTTCGCTTCACTCTGGGAGCACGGGAGCCCTGCATTACTCCTGTTGCCCAGCCCTTTGAAGTTAGATGTGCCCACGTGACTTACTCGGGCTAACGGTATGGTTTCTGAGGAGCCTTAAAGAGCCAGCATGGTTTGCCATGTATCTTTGTCCCTGCCAAATGATCATGGAGCCTCTATTAGTCTGGGTTCCTGTTATGGGCTGAATTGCACCTCCCTCAAAACTCATATGTTGGGAGTCCTAAGTCCCAGTACCTCAGAATGGAGCTATATTTAGAAATAGGGCCTTTAAAGAGATAATGAAGTGAAAATGAGGTCATTAAGGTGCACCCTAATCCAATATGACTGGTGTCCTGACTAGAAGAAGACATTAGGACGCACACACCTGGGGAAGCCCATGTGAAGACACAGGGAGAAAACCGCCATCTATAAGCCAAAGCATGAGGCCTCAGAAGAAACTAGCCCTGCTGACATCTTGATCTTGGACTTCTAGCCTCCAGGACTGCGAGACAATACACTTCTGTTGTAGAAGCCCCCCAGTCTGTGGTACGTTGCTATGACAGCCCAAACAAATGAATAGAGTCCCCAGGCGACCACAGTGACATGTAACATCCCCTGCATTTGATATGTAACATAAGCTAGAAATAAACATTGGTTGGATGAGCCACTAGAGCTTTGTGGCTGTTTGTTACTACAGCATAACCTCTTCCATCCTACTGAGAAGGATGCGCCTTGCTGCTGATGTAACAGGAATTCAATGTACCCTAGTTTAATGGGCAGCCTTTCTTCTTTCTTAGAAGCAATACAACAATCATCTTGCAACCAGTATCATTTTCTATTAGTTGAAACACGGTATGTGCAGCGTGTAATTGTTGATAAAACACGGGTACATCCATGACTACTTTGCCTCTCCACAATAACACAGTTGTAGCAGAAATAATAATAGTAATAGCAATAATAGCAGCTACCATATTCAAGCACTTACCTGGTGAAAGCTACAATGCTAAGCACTTCCCATACTTGTATTTTTAATCCTCTCTAAAAACCCATGAGGCATATCATCCCCATTTGAAGATGAGGAAATTTAAGGAAGTAAAATGAACCCAGTGCCCCACCCCCTAGTAAATTATAGAACCCAAACCAAGGTCTCTAAGCTTGGGGACTCTGCTACATTCCATGAAGCAGCCTATGGACAAAACCTTTTCTTTCATTCTGTACATATCACGTATCTTTCATCTTAGGCTATGCATTATACTTAATAGTAATAAAACTTTTATGTTTTAGTTTAGTAATTCAAGCTTTCCCATGAAACCTAGGAAGCTTTTCTCACACAGACTTCAAATATCTAAATATACGTAGTCAACCGCCGCATATAAATACGATGGAATTTTTTATGCGTAATATCCATAGCACATGATAAGCCATCTTTTTTGTGTGTGTTCTGGTTGGAAAAACAACCCTTCTCTACAAACTGTGTGATGATTTATTCAATTGTTGTTATTCATGGCTAGGAAAAACTTAGAATGCTCAAAATAAGCAAAAACATTTCTACAGCTGCTGCAGATGTTCTGCGCCCCCCCCCGATACAAATTTGGCCCCGAACACCGTTGATCACGCAGAAGTGCCAGCCTCATATTGAAGCTATTAGCACTTTAAAGGAGCATGTGCTAATGGGGATGTCCTTGTGAAAACTCTGATCACTGGTAGAGTGCCCAAGCTAATCTTTGACCCTGAAGTCAGTCCCAATCTCCAGGGCCTCTTGCAGGCAAGAGCACCCTTTCTCACGCAACTGGAGCTGTATGGAGCAGGGACGGATGAGGTGTTAAGAGAGTCCTAATGAGCCATGTTACAGATGTGCAAAACAGCTGGGGGGATGATGTCACTATGTTCACCCTGCTGCCTCTGCTACTTGCTGCGGTTATTAGAAACAGACACTGGAGGAGGGCACCTAGAATACGTGCCCGTCCCTTCGCGACCACTCTCTGGTCCTAATTAGGTAGGCTGGGCCCCAGCTGCTGCACATAAACCCCACCAGGTGACTGCACACCGCCTCGGTTTATAATCCAGATGAGCTCTGCTCCAGCTTGCACCAGAACGAGGCCATCTTCAGTGAGGGATTTATTGTCCTTGTTACATTGTAAGCCTGACCCCTGGCTGGGTGAGGAGAAAAACGAAATTCTCAGGGAAAAGATCTGAAAAGGACTACAATTAATCACAAACTTTGAACACGTTCAATTAAGAGAGTGATTCTTAAAGCGCCTTATGTCTCATGATGTCAGACTCTGTCACGGCTGTGAGTTTAAGACTTGTTTTCCAAAACAAACATGAGGAATCATCCTGTCTTGTTGCTAACTCCAAATATACATTTTTTTCCCCTCATTAAGCTGGAAAAGGAATCCCTTAAGTGCCTACTATGTGCCAAGTGGTTACATAGAGTGGCTTATTTAATACTTGAACAACCCTGGGAGAAATTATTGCAGATGAAATTGGGCTCAGAGAGGTGTAGTCATCTCTCCAAAATTACACAGCTAGGAAGTGGAGTGGAACTGGAATTCAAGCCAGCCATCACCCAGACCATGTTTCTGACACCCCCCCCCCCACATTCACCACCACCCCTCATCCTAGGTCAGTTTCCTCGTTACATGTTCTACAACTGGTTTTGCTTTCCTCTGTTGTAATTACATGTTTATCAGAGCGATTAGATAAATCTTCCCGACCAAACTGTAAGCTCCATGAAGACAGAACCCACATTTTGGCAACCATTTATATAAGTCACTATTGGTTGCCACCTATTGTTCATGTCACCCCCTTTCTCCTTACTAGCTGAGTCGAGATTTTGTTCCAGTATTTACTTCTCTTTCAAGTGACTCAAGGATAAATCCCAGTTAGTCTAAGCCAGTGATGGTTACCCCATTCCCCTTACCAGTAAATGCCTGGGGACATAGTCCTGAGGGCCAGTTCTGGCCAATGAGATATGAAGGGAAGCCAGCTGGAGGAATTCTGGGAAATTTTTCTCTGCTCTGAAAAGCAAAAGCATAGGAAGAAACAGTCTCTTCTCTTCCTCTTGGCATTGTCATCTGTGCATGAGATGCTTGGAACTGTAGCAGCTGTCGTGTGACTGTGGGAAGAGCCAGCCAAAGGGCAAAGCTGAGAACAGAGGGGGGAAATGGAAAGAACATAATGTGGAAATTGTGAGAATTCAATAACACATTCATTTATTCATCCCGCTATTATTTATTGAGTGACTACTAAATACCAAACAATGAGAATGTAATAGTAAACAAAGTGAAAATGGTCTGCTCTTACAGAGTTCCCTCTAGTGAGACATTAAATAATTTGTAAATATCATATACAAGTGCAGGGAGTTACGCTTCCAGGAATGGTAGAGTAACTTGCTTTGTAATAACCTTCTTGCAAATTAACAATATACAATCTGGACAAAACAACTATTTGAAGACAATGGAGAGTTACCAAAAGCAGATAGAAACTGGAGGGAAGTTGACTAGGTTCTAAGCTATAAATATGCTCCAATTAATGTAGCCCAGAGTGGCTACAACTCAAGCACAAACTCTTAGCTTTAGTGACTTAAAGAGTCAGAGAATGGAGTGAGGCTGCCAGAAGGGGAGAAAGCAAGGGGGAAAATACTTGAAAAGAGAGAGCCACAAAATATGAAATCTCAAAAATCTGCATAAAAACTCTACCTCAAATTCTCATTGACTCCTAAACTGTGTATATGTAGGGAAGATTCCAAAGTTCTCAGCAAAAAGCAACAGCCTGGAAGTTGAAGAAATTGAGCAGTTTCACCTGCTATCCATAGCAGAGGAGACTGAGTTTGGAGTTTAAACTCAACCGAGTCAACTACTTGGTGGAGCAAAACCCAACATTCTTCAAAGAAAGATAACTGAATACAGAAGTCATACAAGGTATTGTTCAAAATCTTTGGTATACTATAAAAAAAAATTATCAGACATGCAAAGAAACAAAAAAGTGTGACTCACAGTCAAGAGAAAATAACCATCAATAGAAACCAATTCTGAGACAATCCAAATGTTTGAATTAGCAGAAAAGCACTTCACAGCAGGTACTATAAATATGTTCAAGGGTTTTAAAGGAAAACATTGTCATAATTATAAAACAGATGAGGAATCTCAGCCAAGAAAGTAAAACTATTTAAAAAATAATAACACAATACATGCAAAGAAACAAATATACAAATGATTGTTAACTTCTCATCAAAAACAATAAAGTCCAGAAGACAATAAAAGGGCATCTTTAAAATGCTGAAAGAGGGTGCCTGGGTGGCTCAGTAGGTTAAGTGACCGACTTTTGGTTTTGGCTCAGGTCATGATCTCAGGGTTGTGGGATCAAGCCCCATGTAGGGCTCTGCGCTCAGCAGGGAGTCTGCTGCAGATTCTCTCTCTCCCTCTCCTCCTGCCCCTCCCCCTGCTCTCTCTCAAAATAAATAAATAAATAAAATCTTAAAAATAATGTTCTAAAATGCTGAAAGAAAAGAATACCAGCCTAGTCTATGTTATGTAAAAATAGCCTTTAAAAATGAAGGTAAAATAAAGATTTCTTTTTTCAGGTAAATAAAAATGTAGAGACTTTCTAAAGCTTTAATTTACAGAATGTACATAAAGAACTCCTACAACTCAAAAAACAAAATATTTAAATTATTTTACTGCCAAAAGACTTGCACAGACATTTCACAAAGGAAGACATACCAATAACTTCTGAGCACATGAAAAAGCCGTCACCATCATTAGTCATCAGAAGGATGTAAATTAAAACTACAATGAGATACCTCTACATACCCACTAGGATGGCTAAAATTTAAAACCCTGACAGCTTTAAATATTGGCTAGGATGTGAAACAGTAGAAATTCTCATATATTGTTGCTGGAAGTACAAAATGGTACAACCACTTTGGAAAACTATCTGGGTGTTTTTATAAAGTTAAATAAATATGAGTTGTAGTCAAAAGAACTGTTACCCAGCCCCCACCAAACCAAACAAAACAAAAAAGAAAGAAAAAAGAAAAAAATATACACCTACCCTATAATCTGATAATTCTATGCTTAGGTATTTATCCAGGAGAAATGAAAACTTAAGTTCACAAAAGCACATTTACATGAATCCTCATAGCAGCTTTACTCATTATAACCCCAGACTGGAAATAACCCAAATGTCCATCAACAGGAGAATGAATAAAGAAATCGTGATATATTCATAAAATGCAATACTGCTTAACAAAAAGAAGGAACAAACTCATGACACATGTAATAACATAAATGCCTCACATACACATGATATTAGTTGAAAGAACCCAGATACAAAAACAATACTTAATGTATAATTGAGTTTCTATGAAGTTCCAGGATAGGCAAAATCTAAATGATGAACCTACGCAAACAAAAAAAGAAGTTGTTACGGAAGTAAGTATACATGTAATTCCCAGTTTTGTCAGCTGAGAGGTTCTGGAAGCAATGACACATAGGTAGCAAGGCCCACACCCTGTACTCAGATCTTGCTTTCTAAATATCATTCCCCGCTAAAGGGAACTAACAGATGCTTCTGGGGAAAACGCTGATTTCAGGGCTGGGGCAGATGAGGCGGGAACTTGTGATTGTGCCCAAAAGCCAGAATGGTGGTAAGTCAAAAGGACACAGGAGCCAACATAGAGGGGCTTCCACCGCCAAATCTGAGACAACATAAATATCAAAATAAATATTTTACATCGAGTAAAATAAGAATCGGGGAGCCCATGATGATATAATATATTGTTAAAAAGAGTAAGTTCACAAATGGAGAAGAAAAAGTTCTTTCTTACAAGAGGATGCCAGTTAATTAACATAAAAGGAAAGACAGAATTAGGAAATCATTAATGGATGATAAAATTAGTGAATGTTTGGTGAAGAGCAAGATATTTACATAGTCACAAACTATCTCCCCACAGATGATTTATTGAGTCTGAAGGGGAAGAGCAACATTCTAATGAAGAAACTTGGTAGATAGCACTTTAACCAAATGAGCAAAACTAGCATCACCAAAACTTAGACAAAGCAACCCCCTGTGCGTCCTGACATGATGTCTTGAAAAAGACACAGTATCATTTTGCTGGTATTCCTGCCCCAAAATGCACAAGATGAATGTAATCATGAGGAAACACCAGTCGAATTCAAATTTAAGGATATTCTGCAAAATAACTAGCCTTTAGTCTTCAAAAGAGTTATGGCCATGAAAGATAAAGAAAGGCTGAGAGCCTATTCTATATTAAAGGAGGCTGAAAAACATGACAATGAACATAATCCTGGTCTTGAATTGGCTCCTGGGCTGGGGAAATGGCTAGTAAAGACAGGCTTACTGGGTCAACTGATAATATGTAAATAAGGTATGTAGATTACATAATAGGGATTGCATTAATGTTCATTTTCCTGATTTTGATCCTTGTAATAAAAGAGAATGTTTTTGTTCTTAGGCAAGACACACTGAAATATTTAGGGTTAAAGGGGCATCTATATATATGATTATATATATATGATTATATATATATATATATATGCAGAGAGAGAGGAGAACAAATGAATGAATAAGTGAATGAATGAATGATAAAGCAAATGAAGTAGGTAAATAACTGGAGAATCATGGTAAGGGATATTCCAGAATTCTTTATCCTGTCCTTGCAACTCTTCTGTAAGTTTGAATGGAAAACATTCCATTATACATTTTGATAAGTGCAATGAAGAGATAATGCACGTCGAGCACTTAGCCCAGGGTAAGTACCTATTAGAGAGTACCTATTGTTCTCATTTTCAGAGGCAGAAGAAAACTGGAAGAAAGGAGCTGAGTATCACAACAGTAGATACCTCAGCCAGATTTCACCCAGCTCTCTCCTTACAGATGAGGTGGATGGACGCAAAGGTAGGGATGTCCTGAGGAGTGCAGAGTTCAGGTATTTTTTGGTTTTTGTTGTTTTACCCTATATCAGGAATATACACAGTGTCCAGGGAAATGTGAGCTGCATGCTATCTGCATTGACAATAACGGAGAGATATTTTAAAATAGGGCTTGGCAGTTATTTAATGCAATCCAAAAATCCAAATTCATCCTGCAGTAAGAGCTCTAAAACAAGTGACTGTTCAGTCCTCAAAATGTGGCTGAGTCTACACTCGTGTGGTTCACACATCTGTCGCTTTCTCTGCTGTATTGGTCAGGATGCTGGTCAAGACCTGTGAGGTAGAAAGGAACAGAAAACACAACCTGGAATGGGCTAAGCTAGAAAGCAATATATGTAAATAAATAGTCCGGGATCAAACAGGGTTCAGGCCTGGCTTGATTCAGCACCTTAGGTACTAGAATCCAGTCTCTCTCTGTCTCTGCTTCCATGGTTCTGCGGGCTCCACAAGCTGGCAGAATGGCTGCTGTAGCTCCAGGCTCCTCTCTTCTCAGGTCCAAACTGAGCAGGAGAGAGTGGATACCTTTCCATGGTGCTTAAGATGCAGGCTTAGGGTTGTCTTTGATTGCCCCAGTTTGGCTTGGTTTGAAGCACATGCGCATTGCTAAACCAATGACTCTGGTTAGGAGCATAATAACATATGCTGACTGGCTTAGGCCAAAGGTAAGCAGCCTCTTGCCGGGGCTGTTGAAAGACTCACATCCAGTCTATGTAGCAACTGGTGTCCAAACTAAAATGGGGAGCTGTCTTAAGAGTAAACGGATGTTGAACATTTCTCAGTTACCCTGACCCAACAATAGCTACTGAAAGGAGTACCCCTATATCTCATGTGACCTTCCCCCTCTCTCCATATACACACACAACCAAGCCACAGAGAACTGAGCCTGGGAGCCTAAGGGAACCAATCCCTGGGTCTGGCTAAGAGCCAATCAGATGCCTTCTCTGTGACAGAGTAACTGCCAAAGGGGCCCCAATTCTTCAGCCCTTTGCAATGTGACGTTTCAGCTTTTCCCATCAAGAGGGAGAGCTTATTTCCCCTTTCCTTGAATCTGGGCTGGCCTGTGACTTACTGTGGACAATAGAATATAGTAGAAGTGATGGTGTACAAGTTCTCAGACTAGCGCTTAAGAGAGCTTGAGTACTTCTATTCTCTCTTGCTTGAGTCTTTGCTTCTCCATGAGGACATGACTGAGCTAGCCTGTAGGAGAATAAGACACAAGGAGCAAAGCCGAGTCGGTCCATGTGCCCCTGGTGAGGGCCAGACATGTGAGAAAACTTATCCAAGATTCACAAAGCCACCCAGCTAACCGAAAGCTGACCACAAATGCACATGACAGTCCCGCCAAGCTCCGCTCAGCCCAGCAACCCACAGACTAGCATGCAAAAATAAATGTTGATTGTTGTTTGCCTCTGAGATGTTCATGATTGTTACGCAGCACGACTGTGGCAATAGATAACTGATACACTCTCCCGAAAACCATCTGAGAATCTCAAAGATGGCAGCCATGGATGGATGGTGCTGAACTTGTAGAGTCATGTGGAGATGGGGTTGGAGGTGGTGCCAAAATCTTGGTGCAAGCCAAAGTGGTGGAGAGACAGAAACCACAAGGAAGCAGAGAGGCTGGTCTGCTGCCTCTCAGAAACAGATGCCAGGCGGCACCACAAAGGGAGAGACGGGAAAATGAGTTGCCAGACCACTTTCTAGTTCCCACAAGGCTGGGCTTAACTCTGCACTTTCTTGTCACAAGAATCCCTTTTATTATACCCCAATTAATCACCCTTTTATCTGAGTTATTTTAAATGGCTTTCTGTTCCTTACAACCATCCTTTACTACCGTGGAGGAGACAGATGTCCATGTTTGCAATCCTATTTAAAAAATAATGTGATTTCACATATATATGTGGGTTCAAACATTGCCCAGACCTTGGCCGCATAGCCAGAAATATCAGGATATAGTTGTAGGATCTATACCCACCTCTGTGATTCAAAGTCACTGGGACTTCTGGATGAACGTCATTATCATCCTGACCTAGCATGTCTTCTTAAGACAGAGCCACACGGAATGTACAGGTATCTGTTCCTCCAGACCCATCCCCAGGTGTGTGCAGCAAAGGCAGACACTTAAACCTTAACCAAGACTCTTGACCCCCCAGGAAAACTGAGATCCTGTCTGGAAAATGTGACCGTGTTCACAAAATGGTGTGGGCTCCTCCAAATCTGTGACCACAGAGTGGTCCGGGCAGTTTGGCCCTGAAATATGAACTCTGCTACTAGTTGTGGAACATGTGTGTCCAGTGTGAGTCTGGATTTCTGCATTTCCACTGACAGAAAAGCACATAATGTAGTTTCTGTGCCCTGCACTCTCAACTACCGGTTGACTCAGACGTCTCTTTGCATCTTGAGGAGTCACTTGGGGGTGGGGGTCAACAGGTCAGGTCTCTCCAAGGCCTTCAAATTCCCGAATTCTCAGGTCTGAGGAATCCCCAGGTTGCCCAGGAAGCTGCATGAAATTCAATGGTTCTTCATACACAACCCAAACTTCTTTCAAAGAACCCCCACACTGACAAGAGAAAAGGGAAAATTCCCGACTCCGTGGATTTCTTCCTCCCCCACAGCCTCCAGTGAATTTCAGCTGCTAAGTTCCCACCACAGACCTTCCTGATGGTTGAGGGATGAAAGGAGGGTGGGGCAGTCTCCTTTTCTGACTCAAGGAGAGGGTTAAAACCGTTTTCCCTTTCCCTGCAGGTGCCCCTCTGGGGTAAGTGAACTCAGCTTTTCCATGTTTAGACCAAACGCCTCAAATTCCTTCCTGGCAGGTGTTCATGGATGTGAGCAAATTAGATTTTGAAAGTATTTTCGCCACAAGTCTCCGGCCTACAAAGTCGGTTGCTGCTGGAAGTCCCAGGCTAGCCAGCACTGCCTTACTGAGGCGCTGGAAGCCGGGTCAGATGAAGAGGGGAAGTAATAAGGCATGGAATTCAGAATCAGAGAAGTCTGGGTTCGAATTCTCACACCGCCACTCATTGGCTGTGCAGCTTTGCACACGTCACTGCAGCTCCCTGAGCCGTGGGGTCCTCATTAGGAAAGCAGGTAGACTCACGCTTTCCTCACCAGGGCATTTGGGAATCCAACAAGACGTCACATGCAAAGCGCCTGGCTCATACTTAGTATTTAATAAATGGCTGTGCATTAGTCAGTGTTCTTGACTGCGAGCTGTGTGGTAATCAAATGGAATTTACTGGAAGGCTATCAGGGGCTCACAGAATTGGCAGAGAGTAGGGATAAAGTCTGGAAAATGGCCAGAAACCAAGAGACGGCTGGAGGGTTAAGCAACAGGACCTTCGTAAGGTCATGGGCCATGGCCAACATGCCACCGCTGACCCTGAATGGCTCACACAAGTTTCCAGGTCCTGGAGGGAACCTCTGGTTGCCCTCACCTGGATTATATGCTCACCACCTGCTTGTAGCTCGAGCAGAGAGAGAGAACTGGCTGTCTGGGTATCTGTGGAGGGGGCAGGCGCACCGCCTGCCCACCCATGACTACACACAATGGCAGAAGGATAGGTCTCCATGGGGAAATCAAGGTGTTGTTAGAAGGCAGGTTTGGATGCCAAATAGCCCCAAACCCTCAAATGCACACTGCAGATGTCACTATTTAAATCGGGGACAGAAGGCAAATACTTCTCCATGAAACCGGGGGCGGAGTTATGTGGCATGAAGGGAAAGGGTGGGCTTGGGCTTCTAGCAAGCTCCATTCCTTCCGGCGAAGGAAGCTAAGAGGGGCAGTGCCAAGCCTCCGTCTGTGTAACCTTGGGCAAGCAGCTTCACCTGTCTGTGTGAGCTTCTGTTCTGAGCAGGAGAATGACAGCTGTGAGGGTCCAGCAAGATGATCCACCTAGAACACACCCAGAACAAGAGCAGGCACATGGCAAACACAGTGAGAGTTAGCTACGGTGATCGCTGTGCCTCCTGCATGGAGAACCGGGCTGGGGGTCCCAAAACAGAGAAACAGGGGGGTGAGCATGTTCCCCTTGCGGGACAGGTATGTCGCACACGTGGGCCGGGAATAAACAGCTTTCTCAGACAGGGCACAGACACCCACTAAAGTTGCTGAGTCTGGGCTTTTCTGGGGCTTCCAGCAATAACACACAGTCATTAGCAACTTCAAGCGCTGGGGGTATGTGTTTCTCTCCTAATGTAAAATGCCTCCCCACCTACAACACTCCCCCAAATCACACTCAGTTCTGTCCTCGGAGGTTTTCCAGGGACATTGAGCAACTTACCTATTTCGCAGCCCAGAGCTTTCCATCCCACCCACTCATGACTCCGCCGAAATGTCAGAGGAACCCCGGCCCAGCTTCATGTAACCCGAGAGTTGCCACGGGCAGCCACCCCACGGAAAGAGCATCTGGTTCAGTGAAAACATTTGAGACAGAGCAGACATACACATCTCTCTTTTCCTTTTTTCTGGAAGATGATTTTCCACAGTTAGCCGCAAGATCCATTTCCTAAATGAGAAAATAATGGCTTGTATGTAGCTATTTGGAGGCAAAGCATTTATCATTGATTAACTGCACAGCCTTTTCGAAGCCCCTATTCAATACGAGCACTCTATTACATGCCCTTAAAGGATGACAGGGGGAAAGCAAAATAAACCTAGGATTTGCTTCACCACTTAGTTTCTCCTGGTTTCCAGGTTTCCCACCCTCATTGTTTGCTCGCAGTGTGGTACAGTTCTGACTTTGTCACACCTGTGCTTCAAATGCTTTATTGACTTTCCATTACCTTTCAGGAGCCTCGGCACAGTTTACGAAGTCTTTCAGGACCTGGCTGCTGCCCACTTCTCCAACCTTTGTTCCTTCCCCGTCCCTCGTGCCTTCTGCCTCCAGTCATTTACTCATTCATTTTCCATTCATTCATTCCCTAATACTTACTGGGCAGCCCCTCCAAATCGGATACTCTGTCAGCTGCTAGGGATACAGCAGGGGGGACAAGACAAATGAGGTCCCTTCTCTTAAGAAGCTTATATTCTAGCGGGATGTAAATGACAACAAGAGAAACAAAGAAACAGGAGCGTTCCAGACTGTGAAAAGTGCCAGAAGGAAAATGCAACAGGGGGATGTGGTAGTGACAGGGGAAAGGGCTAGACATCTTTAGAGGGGGTGGTCAAAGGAAGGCCGTGATAGGAGAACTGAGGACCAGCCCTTCCCAGTGACCGGCAATTCTGTGATCGTCCAATACGCGGTCTAGCCTCCGTGCATGCGCACATCCCACTGCCTCCTCCCAAATGCCCTCACCACCACCACCCCTGCCCCGGTGCCTCTTCTGCCTGTGAGGCTGGCTCCATATCATCTCCACAGGGAAGCCGGTCCCAATCTGCCAAGGGCCAGCTTGGGTACCCGCTCTGTGCGCCGCAGATGCCCTGAGCCTTTCCCCAGCCTAACCCCCACTGACTGCCGCACACCTACTCCACCCCACGATGCCCAGCGTCACCAGCAGAGCCCAGAAGTCACCTCTGCCTCGGGTGCAGAACCAGGGAAGGAGGAAAAAGCAGAGGGGGGCTGGGGCACCCAGATGGGGTCTGAGCTTGGTGAACATCCACAGTTTTTCCAGCATTTTTTGTTTGATTAAATCCCAAAGGACATGTTTTCCTCCAGCTCCTTTTTCCTTTAACTTTTAAGCCATATGGTTCTGATTCATTTATACTTAACTAATTACAACACTGGTTTTGTAAGAGCTATTTGATGTCCATGAGTCTTCTGAGCCCTTTCATACAATTTTCTAACCCTTTTTACTGTGAAACCCAAAGTGGTCTTTCGCCAGCAGTAAACAGCGTCCAGCGCCAGAAGGTTACGGTTTGGTCTTGGTTTGGTCACAGGGACCAAGCCTTGTGGTTACAAGGCCTTGGAATTTGGCAGAATGTGTTTTCTGACTCCCAGTGAAATTCTAAAAAGGTCCTCAGAAAAATGAGAAGAGGACACGTAAATAAGACAAGCAGCTCTTAAAAAGCAAGGCCCTTACCTCCGGAGAAGCCCTCCTGTAGTCATGGCTTCCTCCAGCCTTCCCCCAGGAAGAGCATCCAGGAGCTTGATTGCTCAATAAACTCCAAAAGCATTTTCACTTCACAATCCTGCTGTGCCTCTGAGGATCTTAGAAAGTGGCATTTGTGTAAACAGGTAGGATTTTATAAGGATGCCTGTGTTCCAGCCAACTTGGCAGCAAAGAAATTCTATTTTTGTTATAGGAGAGGAAAGGAACTAAACCCAGCTGAGGGCCCACTGTGGGCCAGGCGCTCTGTAAAGCCAAGGGCATACCGAAATGAGAAAGGCGCTCCTCACTCTTCACGAGTTTAGAGTCTAGTGTTGTAATAATGTACGGTAGCAACTACCATTGACTGACCACAGTATACCAGGCATGATACTGAATGCTTCCAGAATGCTATTTCAATTAATATTTGTGATCACTTCGAAGGTCAGAGTCCTCCCTATCTCCCACTAGCACATGAGGAAAGCGAGTCTCCAAGAACGGAGGTGACATAGTTGGTAAGCACCAGAGTTAGGATTGGAATCCACGTGAGTCTGACCCCCAAGACCATAGTCCATGAAAAGAAGCTTATAGGAAGGTCCATCTTCTGAGAATGCCAGGAATCAGGCCAAAGATCTTCATTATAAAGGTCAGAGAATGAGGCACAGGTAGAGGAGATGTGGACTAATATCATTGAACACCTACTATGTGCCAGGCACAACCACCCAGGAGCTAAGCCCTCATCATACTCTCATTCTGTGGATGAGGATGCTAAGGCTCAGGTTGGTGAGGTCACTTGCCCAAGGCCACATGGCCAGAATAAAGGACCGCTAGAGTTTGGACCCCATTCTGTTTGACTCCAAGGTTCTCTGAACACATCCTTACACACGAGATGACTCTCTTTCCCGCCGGGTCAGTGATAAAATCACCGTCTCCTGCATTCACCTAAAATCTATGTGAAGTGGGACAGTTCAGATGAAGTCAAGGTGAGGCCTATGTAAGCCAACTTCAGAGATAAGGAGTTCAGCCAGGAGGGAGGGCTTAGAGAATGGAAATGGGGTTTGGAATGTCAGACAATGGGAAAGGTGTATGAAATGCAGTCACCCCAATAGTAAATGTGCAAAGTTCTCAACACAATGAGGAGGGAGCAGACCACAGCCACATTTGGGTGGAAGCCGAAGGAATAGAAAAGTGAAACCATGACACCAAAATGTGTCTATATGTTGGTCAAGAGAGAAGGGAATTTGCAGGCGGATGACAATTTGCAGTCTCTTTTAAAAAGAAAAAGAAGAGAGGAAAACCTGTACAGAGAGATCTGCCAAGGCCCAGCCATGTTCAAATAGGTTTATCTCACTTAGCACATTTTCTCATTTCCTCTTTACAGGGTCCTTCAAAAATTGGCCTGATTCTCATCTGCATCATGCAGAGGAGAAAAAGAAAAGCTCAGAGACATAACATGATTTTCCCAAGGTCTTAGACCTTGAAGGCATATATTGCATCGTGTCAAGTGTCCTGCATAAAAGCCTCTGATGGCTTTCCATTGTTGTCAGAATAAAACATGAATGTCGTACCAGACCTGTAAGGCCCTGTGTGATCTGGCTCCTGCTGGCAGCTCCGACCACATCCTCAGCTCCAGCCCCCCTACCCTGAATATTCCAGTCCCGAGTTCATTTTTAGCTCGTTGAATCCACTGTTTTATTTCCAATTTGGGGCCTTCGTATATGCTGTTTCTCTGGCCATAAGAGCGTCCTTCCTCCAGCTCTTGATCCATCTGGATCCTTTGATTATTCAAGCTTTAGTTCAAATGACTTCTCCAAGGAGCTTTTCTTGACTGCACAATCCACAGTGGGCCCTCCCACTGCTCTCTCAGACTGCACCCCATCTTTTATCACAGACTGTGGTTAGTTTTATATTGCAGTGTTTTCTTGTCTATTGTCCATCTCCCCACCTAGGCTATAAGCTCCATGACAGCGGACTTTGTTCAAACCCTCACATGAAACATCCCTTACTATGACCCAATGCCAATTCAGGATATGTTCAAATAGAGCCTTTCTAACAGAGATGTCCACCCCAGCACTGCCCCACTCACAGCCCCTACTGTAGGGGGAGCCACAAGTAGGCCCCATGACACCAGGAGGGTTGGACACCAGATGGATGGAGAGCAGACCCTCACAAGAGCCCCCCCCCCCCCCGCCACAGCACAGCAATTTCGAGGGAGGATGGATATCTGACCTGAGACTCCACAAGCTGACGAGCAGCCTAAGATGTGTCATGAAACAGTGGACTGGCCTATCCTACTCCTCCTTCCAGACTTTCCAGTGAAACCTGAAGTTGGAAGGGTGTCATATGATGGAGTTGATGGGCCACCTGCTCATGGAGATTTGGGGAAGCAGAATCCTTGAGAAGGCAGGGGACTCTAGTGAATGAAGTTAGATCAGAGATGCCACAAGAGAAGAGATGCAGGAGCCTCCTGTCCCCAGGGCTGGGTTCTGCCTGGACCACGATGCCAGGTCCCACCAAGGGGGATCCTTCAATGAACCTCTTTTTCCAGAAGGCAACTAGCAGTTGCTTGCACCAAAAAGTCATCTCCAAACTGAAGCAATCTCCAAGCCAAAGTTATATACCAAAAATGTGTTTGAGCATGTGGTGAGAGGGTAGGGGTTGTCAATATCCTACATACAAGAAAAATCACAGAATTTTTTCAGGAAAGATGTGCCAATGAAAACTGTGCTAGAGGGATTGTCTCCCTGACCTCTTCCGTAAGTATATTGCCAGGACAGCAGATGTATCAGTCATGACTCTTCCCATTATAAGAGACAGAAACCCAACTCAGAGTGGCTTCAGGAACTGATGGATCCAGGTACTCAAGTGTGCCTTCCATCATCTCTCAGCTCTGCTTCCCTCTGCTTCAACTTCTTTCTCAAATATGCTCTGAGTTTCTCAGAGCCCAGCATCTTGATTTACATCCCTGCCAGCAGAAGAGAAACTTGTCTTTCCTAAGAGTTTTACAAAAGTAAACAGGATTGCAGACACTAGATGATTTGGGCACTCGGTCTTAAACTTTGGTCAGATGAAAGGAATGCTCTGATAGGTCAGAACCAGATCATGTGACCATCCCTGCCACATGGGAGGGGAATGAGGGAACAAGAGAAGATTCTGTCTTCCCTAACACATGGACTCAGTGGAGTTGAGGTAGTTCTCCCAAAGAAAAACTGGAATGTGTCACCAAAAGAAGAGAGACAGGATGCTAAGGAGGCAAATACTCCAGATGCCCCTCTAGGAAAGTACAATATACTCTAGGCAAAGGCCATTTGCTCTCTTCCTCCAAGGTCATTTGATTATTAGAGGAAACTTGTAGCAACTGAAGCTGCATGAAAGCTTCTCCTAGACCTGGTCCTTGGGATCACAGCCTTACTCGAGAGCACATTTATTTGAGGAACATGGCCTCCTTCTTGAGAAGCACCTGAAACAATCAAAGTGACAGAGTGGTTTCTAAGTAAGACAAATCCTAGGCTGGAGGTTCTGATCTTCACTCTGCCACCTACCTGCTGGGTGACCTTGAGCAAATCCTCTCCTTTCTCTGAGCCTCAGCCTCCTAACCTATGAGATGTCAGTGAAAATACCCACCTTGCAGATTTGCTATGAGGGTTCAGTGAGTTTATGCAGGTAGAGGACTCGAGCCAGGGCCTACTATAACATAACACTCAAGAAATGGTGATGATGGTGATGGTGATGATGATGATGGAAAAAAACACAGAGGAAGAAGAGATAATGATGATGTTAGGGCTGGACTTCAGCCTTCAGATTCAGAGGCTTCGAGCTGGAAAGGACCTTGGAAGGTCACCTGGGCCATCCAACTCCTATGATCTACAAAGACCATTAAGAGATAGGATTTCACTTTGTTCAAGTTGGGGAAACAGGCTTAGAAGGAAGAAGTTTGCCCAAGGTCTCTGAACCAAAGAGGTTGCAGAAATCCAGGTTGGTCAGTTCCAAAGCCAGGGCTCTCTAGCAGAGCCTGCAACTGACCCAGCACACTAATGAACTCTCTCAGTCCAGCAGAATTACACAGTGCCTCCAAGTGAGCACACCTATGATTTTGTGGCTTTGCACCCATGCACTGGAGGAGGGGCCACTGCATTCTAGGACCCTCACCTCTTTTTCTTTGGGCTTTCTTTCTACCCTCCGTGAATACCAGACCAAAAAATAAGGTAAAAGAAAAAAGAAAGAAAAGGAAAAAAAAAAAAAAAAACCTTCTATTTAAAAATTAAAAAAGAACACGAATTATAAGAGCCACCCATATTTCAAAAGCAATTTCACATCTGCACTGAAATTCCTCCACTGACAAACAGTCACAGATAAGAACAAAGCTATGCACTGAAGAAAAAGTAGGCCAACTCTGCCTACTTCCCACAGACGGTGTGAAGCAGTCATGCGCATCCATTTCAGTCTTGGCCATCACGTTATTCATTAGTGTTGGCCCATGAGCTGTTTAAAGAAGTGTCTTCTTACCATGAAAAGAAGAAAGTCAAAGTAAAAACATCTTTGGATACATCTTTGAAGAGTTGAAAAGAACCAAGTCGGGCCAGAATCAATGCCAGTACATCCCTGGTCCTTTACACAGACACGTACCCTGGAGCAGCATATATAGGATGTCTCTTCAGGCTCAGAAAGAAAGAGACTTCAACACAGCCTCCCAGACACATGTTTGTACATGGATATGTTCTTAATCTCTCTCAGCAGCAACAGCACTGAGCACCGACAGTTGAACCAGACAGTTCAGGGTATTGTCTAGAGATGACCGAACCTTACATCTCGCCCCGGCAGACACTGTTGGTTGCCCATACAACAGCCATTCCCCTCCTCTCTCTTCCTTCCTGGTGAAATCTCTCTCCAATAACAGAAACTGAAAATGGCAGACACTTCCTCAGATTCCCTTGAATCTATACTACCGACCAATGAAATGTAAGAAGGAAACTCTAAGGATTTAAGAAAAATAATAGATGCAGGGGGAGAGCTTGGTGCTCCCTGCTCTGGATAGGACCCCATGAAGGTGTGATGCCTGGAGCTGCCACGGCCATTTTGCAGTCATGAAGGGACAAGCTTGAGGACAAAAACAACAGGCTAAGGTTGGAAAGATGCCGGCTTCTGGATGACCAGGCTGAACCGCAAGCCAAGCCCAGCACCCCTACTTTGAAGACTACTTGATGTGTAAGAAAATAAAAGTATTAGATAGTTAAATCCCTGTTAGTTGAGTATTCTGTTACTTGCAACTGAAAATGTTCCAAGTGATACACTCGTGAGACTACGATGTATAGATCAGGAACCGAGACAGAGAGAAGGCGGCTCTGCCCCACTCCGGGGACTACACCTGATGGACAGTCCAACCCACATGTGTGGAGCCCGGGCAGCCGTGTCTGTACCACATGGCCCCACCTTCCGGCCACAGCTGACCGTAGCGGGCACGGACACCTCACCACCTGAGTCTCTCTGCTGGGACTTGAGAATTGGGGTTCAGAGGCAACTAGATAGTTTCTGTATATAAGTTTGGGGGAAATGTACACAGAGAGATATAGGAAGGCTGTGTGGGGACAAATAGAACCAGAGAAGACAGACTTAATGGCCCCAGAAAAGGAGAGCAAGGTGGAGTAAATGGTTGACTGGTGGCTTTGACCTTCCATTTCTTGGTTCCAGGTTCATTGTGATTTTCTGCCTTTGGGTTCTGTGAAAGACCCCCATTTCCTTTATTTAAGCTAGTTTGAAGTTGGAGTTTCCTTCCGTCTTCCTTCCTTCCTTCCTTCCCTCCTTCCCTCCTTCCCTCCTTCCTTCCTTCCTTCCTTCCTTCCTTTTTTTAGAGAAGGAGAGGAAGGGGGGAGGGGCAAAGGGAGGGGAAGAGAGAATCTCAAGCAGGCTCCATACCCAGTGCAGAGCCCAACATGGGGCTGGATCTCATGACCTGAGCCGAAATCCAGGGTTGGACACTTAACTGACTGAGCCACTCAGGCACCCCAGTAGGAGTTTATTTCTAATAGCCTAGCCAAGATCCCAAGATGTTGGTGGCAAAGCTGGGGCAGAACTCACATCTGACCTTTTGCTATATCCTGCCATCTCCAAAAGCCATACCTAATATTTACTGAGCATTTTCTAAATGCCAGGCACTCTTCTAAAGCACTTCACATGTGTTATATTTAAACTTCACAACAATCCTATGAGATAGGTCCTATTATCAACCCCATTTTCCAGAAGAGGAAACTGAGGCTCTGAGATTTTAAGTAACTTTCCTACAACCGCACAATCAGCCTGTGACTGAGCCAGGATTTGAACTCCAAAGCTCAAGCTCATAACCATTTGCTTTATGATCTCACCCTTCTAGTCCTTTTCCCCTTGCTACCATCTAGTAGACAAATTGTCCAAATGTTTTCAGTGGGTGCATCCAAACTGTCGCCTGTCTTGCTATGGTCCTCATAAAACCTTGAACACGCCTGGGAGCCCAGATGCTTGAGCTTCTACCTGCCTGTTACTTGCAACTGAAAGGTATCCAAGAAGGAATCCAAGAAGGCTTCCTGGAAGAGGCATTATTTGCATAGAGTGTTTAAAGATGAGTTGAAATTTGCCAAACAAATGGAATGGAGAGGGAGGGTGTACTAATCAGATTTCATGGTTGCCAGGAAAGATGCTGATTTTAGTTCTTTGAAACAGGAAAACGAATTCATTAAAAGGATAGTGGGAGCTCACAGCACTGCTGGGAGGAATGGAGTACCACATTCTAGGCAACACAGCCAGGAGCACTGCCCTCAATTATGTTACAGATCTGGTCCAACGAGGACCTCACAACCATGCCCCCCAGTGCCACAGCTCCCCCCACCAGCCCCAGAGCAGGTCCCCTCATTCTTTTCCACTCTGCTTCAACAGCTCCTGATCTCAAGGCTAGGCCAAGTACCCCTGATTGGCAGAGTATGGGTCACTGGCCATGCCCTAGCTGCAAAGGAGGATGGGAAAGTAGATGTTGGCATTCCTGTACCCTATTCTGAGGGATGAACTCTGTACCCACCAAGACTGATGGGAAGGGCATTCAGATGCTTGATGGCCAAAGACAATGTCAAGTGTCCACTGCAGGGGGCACTTGAGGTAAATGGACCAAATCGTGCAAAGGCATAGAAAGTGCTTGTCTTGGCTCAGAGCAATGAGATGGTAACTGCGCTCCTTAGAGTATATATTTAGTGCTGAAGTATGCCTCCTGAATTGTTGTTTGGACAGCTTGCCTTTGCATTTCAGTGTCTTCTGTCTGCAAGGGCAGACTGTTCATGTCGGACCTCAGAAGGCCTGGTGCAGTGCCAAGTGTTCCAGAAAGGTTCAACTGCTGTTGAGAAGAAGGAGGCGGTACCAGTGAGGGAAGGATAGAGCCACGACGCAGCATCCTTTTGTCCAAGGTCCGACTCCCCAGAGGAGCAAATTCACAAAGGATCCCAGCCTCTGTGGAAGGTCATCCTTGTGCACAAAAACTCCCTTTCAGAAAACACCAGAGCCCCGCACAAGTACAATTCTTCTTAGACGCTCAGCTGCCACCCGTCCAATCCTTCCTCCCAAGGCCTTCTCTGCTTGCACAAAACTCAGAGGGGCCCCAGTTTCTCTAGCTCCTTCTCCCTCTCCCAGCCATTAACGATGTAGGACTTCCTTCACCCTTTAGATACTGGCTAGAAACCCCGCTCCAGGCTCTGGTCCCAATAAAGCCAAATTGAACTAATGTCGGACAGTAGCAAGAACCCAGCCAGAGCCCGAGTTTTCTGTTGGGAAGATGGGAAACTTCTCTGGCCAGGGCGGTGACCGGTCCCGTCTCCACTCAATCTCCTGGCCTTAGAGAGCAGCAGCTGGGGGAGCCTATCGTTGGAGGTGCTGAGGAGACAATGTTTAGACAGGGCCAGAGAAGGTGGGAGGGACAGGAGAAGAAGGACTAAATTCAGGGGATTGGCCTTCACTCCCACTCCCCCAAAGCAACTCCTTTCCTGGCTCCTGGAACAGCAGTCTGCACAGTGACCCAAGCCAGACCCCTGGAAGGCACCCTGAACTCCTCCCTCTTTCAGGCTGCACATGAAGACAGCAGCTCCAGCATCTCTCAGAACCTCCCCCCTCTCAGAACAACCCCAAAGCTTCCCTTAAGGAGAGTCTGGCCTCTAGTTTTGCCCTCTCTTGAATTATTGCCCCTGGGGCACCGAGTGGTGGGCAATGTTTCTTGTGGTCCACTCTTGGAGAAGAGAGGTCCAAGATGCCTCTTTGCTCACCTTAAGGCCACGGTTCTCAATAGGAGGCAATTTTACCTCCTCAGCGAGAACTTTTGGTGGGGCGGGACACTGCTAGTGGCCTCTAGTGGGTAGAGGCCAGGGATGCTGCTAAACATCCCACCATGAACAGGACAGCCTCCACAGTGGAGGACTGTCCCACCCAAACTGCCAGTGGTGCCCAGGTTGAGAAACTCTGCATTAAGGTGAAGCTGTCTAACCCATGTGCTGGTGGCCTCCCCACACCCACCACAAAGACTCGTCCACCACCCCAGCTCCACTCTCTTTGACCTCTGTCCCCGAGTGTCCTACCTGTGCTGTTGCCCATGACTTTCAGGCCTGGACTCCGTCAGAGCAGGACCACAGATGCCCCAGCCCCCAGAGCCACTGCCTCCGCTCTAGAGATCTCCCTGGCAGGTCTTATACCACCTTGGCAGGCCTCCCAGCAGATCCGGGGAGACCCAATGACCCTCTGACTGTTCAGAAACTGGTCTTTCTCCAGAGAGACTGAGGAGGCACCCTCACTGGTGCTGAGAGGGAAAGATGGGTAGGGGCTTCTCTCTGGGAGTCACGCTGTTTGTGGGAAAAAGGAGTTAACCAGCTAAACAGCAGCGCAAGTCATTCCTTGTCCCCCAAGGCTCAGTGTCACACTCCATGCCTGGAAGTTTTGCCAAGCCCAGGGCTACAGATGTCTGTGGTTCAGTGGAGGGAGCTGGGACAAAGATGGCCTGATCCCCTGTCTGGCCTCAGCACTCTCCCAGCTTTGACTCCTGTGGCTTCCCCTCAGGTCACGTGCAGTCCCTGGCTCTGCTGTCCTGTGTCCATGCCTTTGCTCAAGCTGGGCATCCCACAAAATAAAGGTAAAGAGGGTTTGTGAAAATGGGTCTCAGTTCATAGTCTAAGCATGGGTAGGTGTGTGATACTGAATGAAAATGTAAATTGTATTTTTTTACTGTGCACTGAAGGTTTTGTGAAAGCAAAACTTAAAAGCTAGTTTTAGGTAAAGATTCTGTTACTTGCAACCAGATGCATCTTATCCCACACAGCCACTCTTCAGGGTGCCCTTGAGCTTAGTTCCTACAAGTTGAGTTGTTTATTGACCACAAGACCATTCTGTGTCTAAATTGTTTATGGCAGACATACGCAGTTCTATAATTACATAATTCAATTAAATTTCATGCAAATTAATGAAATGTGAGCATTAAAAAAATTGCTGTTTCTAAGTTGACTACTTTGAAAAGAATCAATAAAGGCAAGTCCCAGAAAACATAACTGTTAGATGGGGGTGAGGAGAAATCTCCAAACAATTGGAGGCAACAAGCACAAAATTCTAAGATTATACATTTGTATTAATTCACAAATTTCTTGTCTCACTTTAAAGAAAGGGGTAAATGAAGAAAAAATACAGAATTCCACTCTGGAAGAAAGGCCAAGAAGAGATTTTTTCCTACATCAACATATTGGTAAATAAGTACATATGTATATGTTTTCAGTTAAAACAAAATGTTTAAGGCATAGAGGTATCATTTTCTTCATTTCTTATGGTAACTGAGCTTTTTTTTTTTTAATTGATGTCAGCTACCATTTTAATTGGCTATCATTCCTTAGGACATTGCACATAATTATTTAATTTCTTTGTTCTACAATTGATCGTAAACTCCACAAGAGCAGATAACACCACCATCGTGTTCACCACTTTATACCCGAGCACGAGAGCAGATACAGAGGAGATGCTTAATGCATATTGTTTGAATGGGTACCTAACTAAACAAGCAAACAAACCAATCAAACATTTGCTCATTTGATCCTCACAAAAGCCTTGTGGGAAAGAAGGGCTTATATATTTTTATCCCAATATTGACCACGAATTAATTAAGGTTCAGAAAAGCAAACTGCCTGAAGTCACACCACTAGCTCAAGAACCAAACCAGGCACCCAGAATTTTTAGCTCATGGGATTACTCAGCTGCAGGAAGGTTATGACGTGAGGCCATCACATTACCAGAGATTCTCCACTACATTTCCTCTTCCAGTGCTTTGATTTTGTGATTTACTTGGAATGCCACAGGGAATTCTGAGTTCTGTGAGCCCCATTAACATTCTGAGGGTTACTGGTAAGGTATTATCAGAGGATTGGTTTTTTTAAGTGTGAGCCTATAGCCGGAGGTCAACATTCATTCCCCTAAAAGAGAGTGTTTCCAACTTTACTATAGGAGTTGATGAGAAAAGATTATTTCTGATAGGAATTCACTTTACAGTAGATTTTGTTGGGTCACATCTATTCAGCTGAGTAAAAGATTCCTGATCCTGAATAGTGAGCCAATTGATTTTAAAGGTTGTTATGTCCTTAGTTTAGCTTTGTGATTCACCTTTCTTGATCATCTACTTCTTTTTTTATTCTAGAACATTTATGGCTGTTTGTAAAAGAAAACATATAATATAAATGGAAAGTTTTTTTATTCATGTGTAGATGTTCAAAAATGTGTCAGGGAGTGGCGCATGAGGGAACACTCTAGGGCAAGTTCTATATCTTGCTCTGGGTAGTGGTTTCCCAGCACATACGTGTAAAAGGCCAATGAGACCTGCATTGTTTACTGTGTATAAGATATTCCTAAATAAAAACTGTTTTAAGTGTGTCTGGATTTAATTTTACAGAGAGCTAGAATGTGAGAAATGAAACCAGCACATCCTAAAGTAAATCAGTTCAAATTTATAAACATTTATGAGGCACTTACTATGTACAAGGCACTGTGCTAGACCCTGAATGAGAGAGATTATAGTGATTGTACTCATTATAAATGGTCCTTGACACCATTTGGGCCCCAGAAATATTTGTGGAATAAATGGATGAGTTCATTAATTGATAGCTAGTACAGACTAATGGGTTAAATTTAAATAGGAATAGAGATGTACTGTCCCCTAATACTGAATGAAGGAAGCTAAAGATGTGTGAGTATACTGATTATTCCCCGTGGTCCAAGATGGTAAATCCCCAGGTAGATAGTTGGTCTTATTTCTAGAATATTCCTAGAAGATTGACTTGGCACACCTACATCTCATGCATCAAGCCTGACAATAGAGACAGCGCTAAGCTAGCTGCTCACTGAAGAAGATGAGAGAGAAATAGGAGCAGGATCCTACAGGGCAGTGAGGAAGTCATTGGCTACTCAACTGTGGAATGCTGGGAGAGAGCAAAAATAAGAACGCAGAGAACTAAGCATGGAATGGAAAGAGCAGAAGTCAGACAGCAGTTGTAGATTCTCTTGACAATTTTGTATGAGAAGCAGATGGAGATTGGACAGTACCTGGAAAGGGACAGTGAAACAAAGATTATTTTATAATATAGGGGACTTGATTATGTATATATCAAGGGGAGAAAGAGAAAAGAAAGAGATTGAAAATATTGGAGCGAGGAGATGGCTGTTTAAGGAAAGTATTGGATAAAATGGGGGGAGGAAGGGAGGCAGAGTCTTCTGCCCAGGCCTGCAGCACCTCTCACCTAGCGATTGAAGTAGACTCATTCTTGGCCCCCCTATTCCCTCTCTTACTCCTCCAATCCACGCTTCCCAAGCAGCCATGGCACTCTTCCTGAAATGTAAATCTAATCATGGAACACTCCTGACGTTCTCAATCCAAACTTGTCTCAATCCATGTTGTATAAAATCCAAACTCCTTGCCATGAACTTCAGAGCCTGACATTGGATGGCCCTAGCCTCCTTCCCCAGCCTCATCTCTGCATTCTCTCCTTCCTTCACTGTGCTCCCCAGCCCCCCTCCACAGCCCTACTCTGAGTGCTGGACGTGGGCCCATCTCTTTCCTACCACACGACCTTTAGACAAGGCGGTCTCTCTTAAACGCTTTTCTCTCCCACTCATCATATGGCTGGCTCATTCTTATCTTTTGAGCCTTCGAATTCTGATCACCAATTCTGATGTGTAAGGATTTTTCCCTCACCAATGAGCAATTCTCCAACACCAGCTGGGTGTTGTACAACACAATTCTGATATAATCTACCCAGAGACAGGGTCAGATTCACAGGTTAAGTGCTCAATCCTACAAGACTGCCCCTCCTCCCACTTTAGGCACCAATGACAAGCCCAGGTTGTCAACCTGGGTTTCTTTCTGACCAATGCTGTCTGTGGGTTCTATTAATTTGCTAGTGTGGCTCGCAGAACTCAGAGAAGCATTTTACTTACTAGATCACCAGTTTATTATAGAAGGATATCACTCAGGAACAGCCAAATGGAAGAGATGCACAGGGCAAGGTATGGGGAAGGGGCCTGGAGATTTAGGAGTGCACCACTCTCTAGGAATCTCCACGTGTTCACCAACCCGGAAGTTCCCTGAACGCCGTCCCTTTGGGCTTTTATGGAGGCTACATTACAATAGGCATGATTGATTAAATCATTAGTGATTGAACTCAGTCTCTGGCCCCTCTCCCCTCCCTTGAGGTTGTGGGATGGGACTAAAAGTTCCAACCCTCTAATCACATGGTTGGCTCCCCTGGTGACCAGCCACTTACCTTTCAGTAACTTAGGGGCATTCCAAAAGTCACCTCATTAACATAACAAAAACACTTTATCCCTCTCAAGACTTAGGAAATTCCAAGGGTTTTTAGGAGTTCTGTGCCAGGAATGGGGTCAAAGACCAAATATGTATTTCTTATTATAAATCACAATATCACAGGCCTCAGCTAAAATGCTATCTTCTCAGCAAAGACTTCCGTAACTATCCATTATTAAAGTAAGGCTCCTAAATTCTGTTCCTTGGTAGGATGTGATAAGTAGAGGCAAGCTATAGCTCCCATGGAAACAAAAACAAAAATGGACAAATTATTAAAATCATATTTTAAAGACATTGTAGAACTGTGAAAGCAGAGAGGACAAGTGAACTAAGTTCTCAGTCAGGAAGAGCCCTTCCTACGTTACTGAAGTGGCCAGTCATTTCTCACCGAGCATGCACACTGGCTATGGAGCAGGCTTTCCACAGGCAAGGAGAAATGAGAAAACAGTGAAATGATAAACTTGAATCCAGTACTAAAACAATTATTACACTAAATGTAAATAGACTAGAAGAAGCACTTCTGGAATGGTGGAGTAAGGATCTCCAAAAATCTGCTACATCATAAAAGAAACAAGAACCCTGGCAAAGACTGTCAAAACTAACATCTTCAGAACTCTGGAAATTAATTAAAAGCTTGTACCAATCTAGGAAGAAAATGAAGTACTTAAGGTAAATATTAGTTTCTCCATTCACAGATTAGTAAACATGAGTATGGTGTTGTCTCTGCTGTAAATGAAAAAGCTGAAGATTAGAGAGGTTGAATGACTTGCCCAAGGTCACATAGAAGTAAGTGCTAAGAGGTGTCTTGAACAGGCCTCCTGACTCCACTGGACAATGGGTCCAATAGCCCTGGGTTCTAGTCCTAGCTCTAGTGTTCATCGGCTCTGTAACCTTGAGACAGTCACTTCATCTCTCTGAGCCTCAGCATGTTCATCTGCCCTCCAAGGCTGTACTTATTGTCATTGACCTTTCCTGACATTCTTCAAAATGTGTCTAGTCTACAGTCCCAACTTTTAAAACAGAAGGATTTTAATATGAGATCCCTGGATTCCCATTTCAGCAGATCCATCAACGCCATGAAATTATAAATAAACTGTGTACAAACGTATGAATGTACAGATTGTGAGGGCACATCAGAGTTCTATGACCCCCAGCTTTTAAGGATGCTGCCTCAAAGCCATGCTAGATGAGCAGCTACATATGACATGCCTTCAGATGTTTTCTTTTCTCTGTTTGGATTTGTATATGAACATGAACTTTCAATGCCTAACCCAAAGCATTGATAAATGTCAGAAATTTCAAGCATTAGGGCAGGGCCAATTCAGATGATGGCTTGGGATGGAAGTTTTTGCTTCCCTTCAATAAAAATAACACTCAAAATGATAATGCTTCTAGCACTTAGAACTGATATCTCAATTTTGTTTTTGATCTTCAGTAATGGTTCTCTCTCTCTCTTTTTTTTTTTTTTTTAAAGATTTTATTTGAGAGAGAGAGAGAGGGAGAAGGAGCAGGGGGAGAGGCAAAGGGAGAGGGAGAAGCAGATTCCCTGCTGAGCAGGGAGCCTGACTCAACACGGGGCTCAATCCCAGAACCCTGAGATCATGACCTGAGCCCAAGGCAGACGCTTAACCATCTGAGACACCCAGGGGCTCCTTTGAGAAAGGAACGGAAGTAATGATTCTGCATCGTGTGGTTAGAGGTTAAAAGAATTGATCAGGTTCGACAGTCAGTGTTTGGTCCCTTCTTTCACTCTCTCCAGAGGCACAAACACAACTTGAAATTGGGAGTTTCTGAAATTGGGACTGCTGGCCATGTGGGTTCTTTATTCTTCCCCGGAGTGGGATCAGTGCAGTGAGGAAGGGGGCAGAGTCTTAAGCACATTTCTTCCCCCACATCCCCTTCCTGTTCTCTAGAGCCCAGACTCAACAGGCAGCCCACGCAACACCCATCCCAGGACACCATTCCCAAGGCACAGAGGGATGGCAAAAGTAATTGGGATCTCCAACATGGTGTTAACAAATCACATCTTTTTAATAGCATACTATCCCCTCAGTCACATGCATGTTTGTGGGCGTGCTGGAGATTACTAACCAAGTGCAGCTGGCCTCAAACTGACAGCCAGGACACACGTGTGTACGCGCATGCACACACACACACACACACACACTCACTCACTCACTCATGTTTAGAGGATGCATGCTGCCAATTTCTTGCCTGGCAAACCAGAAATATTTTAGTGGCTTATAAATATGATCCCAATCCATCTTAGGACACTTCTCAGGTTCAAGCCCATCTGTGTCAGGTGCTCATAGGATTCTGGGTCCCTTTCCGTCCACACCCACATGAGCCTTCCATGTCCCAAGATGCACAGCAAACTCCTCAGCACCAAAGAAATGCCTGAAATGGACAATTTCACAGGCTGCATCCAGTCATGTCTTGATTTGTTCTTTTTTTCTCTCCTGTTATTGAAATGTTATTTTTTCCACTCATACACCACCACCTCTCACCCCTCCCACATCAGCCTGTTGGAAAAGATGTTTATTTTGCTTTTCCTTGGCATAATTTAATATCAGGCAAGTGCATCTCTGAGGCAGACAGTATATTCTTGGGGCATACATTTGAGATTCCGGTTGATTAGAATTACAAATTTGTCATGCACTCCTGACCAATTTGGAACTGGCTCTCTGACATCATGTTTATGTCCTTTTGGCCTTGCCAGTGGTTGCTAGGATTGTCGGCGGGGCCGGGGTAGGGGGGGGGCCTTTCTCAGCAATAAGTTAGAATTTCATAAATAGTTGGCCATGCCTTAAAAGAAGCCTGCTCTTTAACATGAGATAATGTATGTTTTCTTTCTACTTACTTGGAGTAGGTTGTATTGGGAGCCACCCAAGTTCACTTTTAAATCATTTCTCTACATGCCAGACGTGGCTTTTGAAGTTATCTGCCCCAGCTCGCTGGGAAGCCAGAGCCCAGGCTCCTACCAGTGGCCCCACTGTGTGCCCTGCAACCCATCACAGGAAGTGTGTCAGAGCCGGGTGGGCATGGGGTGGGTGGAGCGGGCCCGCAGGGCTCCATTCCACCAAATGGAAAATCCTCTGACGTGTCCTTGGTGTATGTGTCTGGAGCTCAAGCAGGTCAGATGTCACCCTTGCCTCCAAGTCTCAACACCCCTTTCTGTCTGCCCCGTTGGCCTTCAGATGCTGCACATGGCGTAACAGCAGGCTTTTTCAAAGCACAGGCCACAGGAAATCACATCTGAAGTGCCTGGCATAGAGGGTATTTTTATACCGTTCACTTTTTCCCTTTTCTTTTCATCTGTTTTCTGCATTTTTTCAGCTTGCTTTTTCTTCTTGATTTATTGTTGTATTATTCTATTTTTAAACCAAGACATACTTTCCCATCAGACTCTTTAATGTAACTCATAGGAAAATTAGGGATGGGTGGACCTCAGACAGTGCAGGAGCTGGGTCCAGTAGGCACTCACTTCCCAGGGTGCAGCTGCTTATCTGAGTCCACACCAGCTGCTGTCGTCTCGGGGAGCAGAGCAAGGGAGAGAAGCAATCCCCATCCTTTCCTCCCTCACTGACCGATCTGGGGTTCGAGAGTGTGGGCTCCTAGACCTTCCCCTGGACCATGTAACGAATGGTTTCCTCATGCCACTCAGTTTGCATCCCCCTCTGTGTGGAAGCAGGGGCATTCCAATAAGGGTCATGGAATCCCCAACACAAGAAGGAAGAAAAACCAGTCTGGCCCCACCCCATCTGCCCACCTTGGGAACCAATCCACGGGAGCTGGATTCCAGAGCAGGATGGGGGGAGGCGGTTAGGGACACACTCAACCCTCTTTCAAGCTCTTCCATACCTCAAGGAGAACACCTCAGCTCCAAAGCCAGGGAGATGTGGGCTGAGCCCCTGTTGGCCTTGGGACCTGGGGCGAGCCTCTTTAACGACTTGTGCCTCTGTGAAAATCTGAATGAGATACTTTTCTTCTGGACTTGCAAAAATTAGAGAACTTGTTCGTCAAACAAATAATGGGTGCTCAGTAAAGTGGTAGCCGGTCTTACGATTCCAAGATTTGTTCCTATGTCCCCATCCAGTCTGAACTCATCTCCTCTCTCCACCCCCAACATCCAGCTGAGAATTGGTTGGTCTTCCTGTCATTTTTTCACATGACTTATGCATCTCTCTCCCCTTTCTGCCCAAACTGGAGAGTTTATGAAAGGTAAGGACCACATAGCATGTGGCTTGGCAGTTAACAAACACCAACAGCCTGTCTTCACTGCTTCTTAGTGATTCATCCATCTATTCAGCACAGATTCTTGAGTTCTTGTAGGTGTAAAGGATTCAGCAGAGGGCAGGACAAGTGTGCTTCCTGCACTCTGGTTCCCCCTTCAGCCTCATTGTCAGTGTGTTTTACCAACACAGGTGAGCACCTCCTTATTCCCACAGCACCCCCATTCAGAATCCCCATGCTTTCTGTCCACGGGATTTTAACTCTGCTGCTGACACAAACTGCCTTCCTTCCTCCTCTCCAAATCCACCCACCTCACTTTCTCTGGAAGCCCTCCCTGATGAGCCCAGAGCACGTGGCACTCTCTCCCCGCTGAACCCTGAATTCCAGCCCTATTTACTGCTTGTCTTTCAGAGGGTACCAAAACCATCTTCACAGCCTTCGTGCAAACAGCTCGAGCCGCCTAACCTGACATCCAGGGTCCAGCATGACCTGATCCCTGCTACCTTCTCCACTTTGCCTTCCACCCCTACCCTCCTGCAGCCAGTTCCTCAAATGCACCACACTCCTCCCCAGCAGGCTGCCTGATGTCACTCCTCTGTTCCTCTGCCTGTTCCACCCTCCTTACTTCTTCCTCTGCTAGTGAGTTCCTTTAAGATTTCACTCCGCTAGGGGCGTCTGGGTGGCTCAGTTGGTTAAGACTCTGACTCTTAATATCAGCTCAGGTCATGATCGCAGGGGTCGTGAGATTGAGTCCCACTTAGGGCTGCACTGGGCATGGAGCCTGCTTAAGATTCTCTCTCTCTCTCTCTCTCTCTCCCTCTCCTTCTGTCTCCACCCCCAAAAAGATTTAACTCCTCTAGAGGCCTTCTTTGGAGACCCTCTCCATACACCTCAGACTGAGGTGCTCCTCCATACTCCCTGGTATCTCTCATCAAAACTTACACTACAGTGTGATGGTCTACCTACAGGCTGCCTCTCTCGGCAGACTCAGAGCTCCCTGATGTCAAATTGGATCATTTGTCTCTGTGTTCCCGGTAACCAACAGAGCACCCTCAAACCTCCATCCCCCATGCCCCCATAAGTATGCTTCTCTAATGTCCCCATTTGAGACACTATGAGATCCCATCAGGGTGGTAGAAGAGAGGAAGGGCTGATAAAAGCAGATTGGGTACTGTGGATCAGTAATCAGTGATGGGTAAAAAGATGAGATTTTATTATTATTAATGATTTTTAAAAGGGCACAGAGAAGGGTAGTTTGGGTTGACAAATATATATTGACTTTACTTTGCCTTGAAGACAGCCAACATCTCCCAGCCTAACCTGTTATTTCAGAGGCAGAAAAATTAACTTGCTTATCCTGAAAAGTAGTGAAAAATTATCCCCAAATTACCATTCTTTTATTCATCCACTCGCACACACTCACGCTCACACACACACCCCTCCATTTTACCCTTGATAGCATATAGTCTCTGACTTCTAAAAAATGGTTGTTCCTTTCTGCTTGAAAGACTGTATTAGCTATTCAGGGAATACTAGCCCTTTCCTTGGACTCAAAAAAAGTATTTTATCCATTAAAATCTAACCAGGGTGTAGTAACCATAAAATCCAGCCACTCTGTTAGGAAGACGGATATCCTCAAAGATTTATGTCTGGCCGTCTCAAAGAAAATGTGTAAGATGGAGTTTTCTCAGAGACTTTCTGGCTGGGCTCCACCCCACACATAATTTCTGTGTGTATAAACCTCAGATCAAAACTCAGGAAGGGTTAAGGGAAACCTTTATGAACCACAGGTTACGTCTGCTCACCATCCTCGGTTGACCGTTTGGAATGAATTAACCAGTCCCTAACCAGCCCACAACTGGTTCTTGGACAGAATTAACCAACCTCTTCAGTCCAAATGGTCAAACCATTTGGGGGTCTCAGATTCCATCTAGATTTGGGGTGAGGGCATATTCAAAGTCATTTGTATGTCCCTCTACTTGTGGCAAAAGATAATGAAAACACACCACATTATTAGTCTGCAGGATATGGAGGAGACCATTGGAAACATCAGAATTCGGGAAGGGGTGGAGAAGGGGGTGTGACTATTTTGAATGAACCTGAAAGAAAATACTTCCCGAACCTTCCTTCAGAAGACAATTTTAGTTCCAATTTTTCATAAGGTTGGAAAAAGTTAAGCAAACGAGAACTATAGACACTTGTTTATAGAAGGTTTTTCTCTTTAATTGCTGTTTTTGTTTCATGAAAGAAAAGTCCCATAAAATAAAAGCTCGTTTCTGGTTCAATGAGGCAGCGAGACCCCTGAGAATGCCACAGAAGGGCAGACTTGACTCTAGCCAGCCAAGGAGTTCCGAAGACTTGAACGTCTGTATATTTCTGTAGCAAGGTATGTGCCTTTCCCACCCTCCACCCTAAAGGTCTCTCCATACATTTGAGACAGTTTTTAAAATCTGAACTGTGGGACCGTCTGGTCGCTGGCAAGCATTCCAGACAAGTGGTTTTCTAAGAAGCCAAGTTCTGGTTTGACTCTTTGATTGGAAAAGTATCTATTTCACTAAGGGTGATAGGCCCCTGGATGCATTCTCACCAAAAAACCCATAAACCAATACTTGAAATGCCAGCAGCAAGTTGTAGGGAATTCTTTTGGTTTGCCTTCAAGGACACAAAACATCGCAAAGGTCTTCTCTTTGGCAGAGAGGGGGCCTGGTGTGGAGAGTTGGCCCAGGGTGTGTGTGGAAAGAGTCAGACGTGGGAGTCAACAGACCTGGGTTCGAATCCTGGCTCTGCCACCAGCAAGCTGTTCTGACCTTAGGCGAGCCTCTTCACTTCTCCTGAGTCTGACTTTTCTCGTCCCATAAAATGTTGTCAAGGTATTGACCTCAGTCTCAGGGAGATGAAGTTTGCGTGAATCCTTCCGCTGTGCCTGGTACACACAGGGGCTTAATAAGCAATGGGTTCATCTCCACCACCCCACCACTGTAGCAGACCGACAGAGACACACAGCTTCTCTGAGGTCACTGAATCCCTTCCGAGACTTCTGTCTGGGGACTTCCGAGAAAACAGAGTTTGTCACCTGCTTTCATTAATCCAGTCAACAGGTGATTACAGGTCATGGACCCTGGGGCTGGCACAAGGCCCCAGACAGGAGGGACTCTAAAAATACAGAGGGCATTTCCCCTGCATAGGACCTAGTGCTAGCACAATGGGGAGCAAACAGTGCGTAGGAAGTATTTGCTAATAATCCAAGGTGTTGTGATTGGACAACTAAATAGGGAGTAAGATTCACGAAGCCATGTGCCTTCCAGACCAGACAGGTAGCACGGCAGTGGCTCGTGGATGATAGGAGAGCCCAGGCCCCATCTGAAGGCAGTTGCCAGCATCAGGCAAGGGTCGTCATGTGGGAGTGTAAGACGGTGTGGCCAGATTTCTCATTCTTCAAGAAAAGCCAGAGGTCTGGATTTATATATAAAGGCTCTTAATTTTTAAATATTGACAGCTTTTTAAAAATTTAAACATCTGTCTGTGGGCCAGATGGGTAGGGAGAGATCCCTGTGGCTGAAGGGCTCCACCAAGGAGGTGGGCTCCCACCAGGCCTCAAATGGAGAGTAGAATTTAGATTTGCTTCTCTGGGTGTTTACCAGGGGGACACTTCTTAGGAGGTGGTGTGGCTTGGTGGTTATGGACGTGGTGTCTGATTCCTCGTGTGCAACATAAGAAAAATGACATGTATCCAGAGAGTGGTTGTGAGGGTCATGGGAAATCGGGCTCGTCAGATGCCACACAGTCACAAGCTTAGTCATATTAGCCACTGTTACCCCAACCGTCTTGACTGCTGTAATTGCTATTGTCATTAGAGTGGGGACTGATGGTATATACAGCCCTGCCACCTTCCACCCCAACCCACCCCATGTGGAAAGCCCACGCTTGCCCCAACCTTGACGCGATGGCCCAGTGAAACAGATGATAACATCGTTGTCCCCATTTTACAGATAAGGAAACTGAGGCAGCACAGAGAAGTGAAGAGCCCATGCAAGTTACACAGAGTCAGTTGAGTCTCCCTGCCTCCATGGCTCGCCTTCCATCTGCCCCACCCACGCCCACAGGACCTGCTCCTTGGATGGCCAGCAGCGCCCCTGTGTCAACGGGATTCCAGGACACCCCACCCCCTGAAGTCTCTTACGGGCTCATCTCACATAGGCCCGTGACACACCCTCCTCATCCTGCCCTGCCCCACCATCCAATCCCATCAAAAAGTTCCTTTGAACTGAGTTGCAAGGCTCATCCACAAAGGCCAGGAAGCGTCTTGGACACAGAAAAGGGTTCCATGGTGTTCCTTATAAAAGCACAACCTGCCATGCAGCTATTGTGTCAGTGATCCCTCTTTTCCCAATTGCCAGAAACCCAAAACAGCTTAAAACAAAAAGAAACTGGCTCAACGTCTGCGGGAGCCTCATTTCAGGCCGTGTCTACACCCTCACTCTGTTTTTATGACCTTGGCTCGAGGCTCCCAACCCACAGGTCTAGGGCAGGTCTCCCAAGCGCAGACCCCGCCTTCCTCAGGAGTCCCCTGGGGCAGGACACAGGGCATGTCTGGGAGCATGGGCAGTCCAAAATGGGCAGCACTCTGCTGACAGACGTCCTGGACACAGATGTTTTGGTCTCATCTTGAAGCCATTTCAACCCAAGGCGGAGCTCGGAGGGCTGTTCGCCAAACCCGGACATGCCCCTCGGCCGCATTCACTGGGCAGACCCTGAGCCCTCCCTGCGCGCCAGGAATGCCATGCATTTGTAGCACCTGTACAGGGACTCCCCAGCCATGGGCCCTGGCCATCTGCCTTCCCCGGATCCAAACACACACAGTCAGAGAGGGGGTGAAACATCCAGAACATGCCAGAACAGTGCTGCCCTCCCAACCCAGCACCAGGGACCGAGCATTCCCCCTTCCCTCGGGCTCCGCTGCCACGCGTCCCTCCTACAGTGGGCGTCCTGCCTCTCTGAGGGTAACTGTACTGTTTAAAAGGATCTTGGGTTCAGCGTGTTCCTGCAACGACTTTGACTTGTGCTCAGATGGGGACACGGTGGTCTTTCCCATCACCGCAGGAACCGAGACTACGTGGTGCTTTTCAAGGGGCTCTGTCCCTTCTTACCTGCCTACATATGCTTCTTGTCGCACGTGCTTCCCTTTAAGACCTCACCTTCACGTAAGACAGTGGATGTTGAGAGCCCAGGATCTGGGGACGCACAGGCCTTAGTTCATAGCCTACTTGCGTGATCCGGAGTCTCCCTTAGCCTCAGTTTTCCCGTGTGTAAGACAGAGATGGTGGTTTCTGCCTCACAGAGTTGCTGTGAGGGCTCCACGAGAGAAGGAAAGCCGAGCGCTCAGTCTGACACCGGACAGCAAGTCTGCCATCAGAGCAAGCGGCTATTATCCCTACAGGCCAAGAGTTCTACATGCATTAACTTTTTTCCCTTGCAATCATCCTGCAAGAACACAGGTATCTTTATGCCCACCATACGGATGAGGAGACTGAGGCCTGGCAAGCTAGAGGGTGCAGTCCAGGTTCTCACAGTGAATAAATGAGGAGGGCGCGATTTGTCCCCAGGACTGCCTGGCTCTACAGTCTAGGACCCTAACCACTGCTGCATCACGGTTTCTTTAAAGAAAGCCCAAAGCAGGTAAAGATACCCCTTCATGTTCGCACATGTCACCCCACTGTGCAGCTTTTGCTGGCCAGCACCGGGCCAACCCGGTGCCCCTCTTCCTCGTCTCCACAGAAGCCCTTCTGTCTGCCAGAAGCCCAGCGTTCAACCAGGACTTCTAGGAACGGCAAAGCCACGGATTTCACATTCACACGCACCAGCATCTCTGGTGGCAAAAGAGACATTGGCCCCTTCAGTCCCAGCAAGGCCACTGCCAGGAGCTCCGGCGTGCCCCTTGATCATCTCTACAGATGCCCTCCTCATGCTTTAGCTCCTGAAACCAAGGGGCTGGGCTGTCCCGGCTCAGAATTCTCTTCCTCCGCAAATTTTGCACGAAGAGTCTTGGATTCAGGAGCAAGTGGCCTTAGGAATTCAACAGCCCCACCAGGGTTACTCGCTCACCCTGCAACCTGAGGCCCAATTTAACACACTCGACTCATGGAGGTGAGCGCTCCACGTGGCTGTCTTTCCCACCCCTGCTCCTGCAGGTGGAGGCTGAAGTCATGTGCCGAAGGACCCAGGTGTCTGAGGAATTCAGAGCCCTGCCGTTGATTCATTTGTCTGCAGACATTCTAGACTCCATGTCTCCGAGACAAGCCACGACAGAGTGCATTACGAGGTGAGCCCGCCTTATTTTTCCCTCCAGCTTTCCCCCCGTTTTTTTTTTTTTTTCTTCTTGGCCTCAGGGCCCAAAGTATTCTGGACATATTTTTCATTTTTCCAAATATCAATTGCTCTTTTATTCCCTCTTCGAAGCAGTGAGTAATAAGAGTTGTGTCTGGTCTTGAAATTCCGACTGAAATAAATTAGCCCAATGACCAACAGGAGGTGCCTAGAACAATAACGGCGGAATATTTGGCATATTACAAAAGAGCCCCTGGATGTCGAAGTACAGTAAGTCTAGAAGCGCATTACAGAGCGACGTTGCCAAAACGGGTATGCAATGAGCCATCCAGGCAGCAGAACGCCTCATAAATTAATCCCGCTTTTTTTTTTTTTTTTTTTTTTGGTCCACTAGTCACAGTTCTTTTAGCCCTCTGGTTAATGGGGCATGCAGAAGGGTATTTTTGGTGTGGCCCTCGTCCCCAGCAGACAGGCATATGCCAAGGCTGTGTATTAATGTATATATTTACCCCCTCATTCACCTGGTATCCCAGGTGCCATTTGCTGCAGTGAGTAGGGCGAGAGCACAGACGTTGGAGCAGCAAGCCGCTATCGGATACTGAGCACCTACTAAGTGCCAGGTATTATGCAGCTAAGTTCTGGGGATGCCACTGAGGATGACAAGGGTATAGTCTCTGTCCTCATGGCGCTGGTAGCTCAATCAGCATCCCAAATCCCTCCTTCCCTGGAAGGAACCACCCATAATGTGAGTCTTGGAGGGGTGGCTCAGCCCTGCCTCCCATGGCAAACGAAACAGGAGCCCCGACCTCCTCCCCACCTCCTAGCAGCCAGGAACCCAGCCTAGAGATTGCCTCTGTTCAGAGTGTGGAATCTCAAGGGAATGTCCCAAAGTCACCATAGTAGGAAAAAGTCCCCCCAGAATATCCATGCCTCCCTAGGACCTGTGAATGCTATGTTATATTCTAGAAAAGGACTTGGCCAATGTCATTAAATTCTGGATTTTGAGATGAGGAGTTTACCCTGGCTTATCCGGGTGGGCCCAGTGTCCTTATAAGAAGAAAATGACACACACACATTTCCTATTATAAAAGGAGAACACGATGTGACCACAGAGGCAGGGGTTGGAGTGACGTGGCCACAAGCCAAGGAGTGCTGGCAGCCACCAGAAGCTGGAAGAGGCCAGGAACAGATTCTCCCTAAGTCTGGAGGGAGTGAGGCCAGGCTGATGCCCTGATCTCAGCTCTGTGATACAGACGTGGGACTTCTTGTCTCTAGAACTCTGAGAACATGCATTTCTCTTGTGTTAAGCCACCCAGTGTGTTGCAATTTGTTACAGAAGCCATAGGTAACGGATGCAGACACCAAAAAGTTTTAGAATTCTTTCATGGCATTGGGATCCAATTGCTGAGAGCCTACATTTGCCCCCATCTACAGTCCTGGGCTCAGACTGTTCCTGTGATCTGCCCTGGTCTGCAGTTCTAACAGCTCTTCCTCTCCCTGGATCTTCAGCCTCTTCCTTAATCCCAGGACCTCCCCTTGGACATTCCTCCAAAATTTCCATTTCTGATTTTAGTTTAGCCATTGGGGCTTCTGTTGCTCACCATCATAGGTAAGAAACCCCATGTGCAGGGCTGTTGTGAGGATTAGGGACAAGCCATGTTTGGGCCCAGCACAGTGCCTGTCACACAACTGACACAGAATAAATCAGAGTTCACAAACCAATGGCCTGCATTTCACCCAAGTGGTGTATTTTTTCCCAAAGTCGAATTTGTTGCCAACATTTATAAGTCAGGAGACTTCACATAAAAGCCTGAATTTCTAACTTCTCTTGTAAACAATCAGATCTGGCGACACTGGACCCCACATATTCATGGCAATGATTGGTTGGCCCTTCTAGACATCGTGTTATAATCTGCCAGTCCCCACCAGGCCTTTTTGTTGTATACCCAGCCCACTTCCCTCATTTTATTAATGGTTCAGTACCTCTGTGCATCTGAGTTTGCAATTCTTATTATAAATACAAGTCTTTCTTCCATCAGACTAAAGGTAGGCACCAGACCCAGAGTAGGACTGAGTTCCCGTGTAAGGCCCAGGTTGGGAGGTCTTCGCCCATGATGCTCAGTCTCCCCAGATAGCCTTTCTTTTCCCCTGCAGCTAGCCAAAAATGCCTGCCCCTTTATGAAGCCATTCTGTCCCCTTCCTCCACCCCTCCCCGTTAGTCCCCACCCACTCCTATCCAGGCTTGCCTATTATGCCATTTGTATCTGTTTTCTGAGTACACTTTTCATAGAAGGTCTTTGCATTCCTAAATTATTGGGAGAGACATTTGCATTGAGTTGCCGCAGGAGCAGCCAGTCAATAAATCTTTGGAGAAGTGAGGAAGAGAAGGAGGGGAAATGGGAAAGGAGAGAGGGAGGGAGAGAAGCAGGAGGTGAGATTCCTACTGTGAACCTGGCACTGCCCCATCAGTACATCCCACTTAACCCTCCCAATAACCCCACAAGACACACATTAGCATTGGCTTCAGTTTCCAGATGTCTGAGACTCAGAGACAGGATGTCATTTTCCCTAGGGACATGTTACAGTGACATCAGGATTTGAACCCAGATGTGTCTGAGTGACCAGACTTTAAGCACACAGCACTGCTTGGCCTGCGCTTGTTAGGTACGGGGCAGATCTCTCCCTTGGCAGGATGTGATCTTTCAATTAGTTATTTGCCTGGAACACTGTTCATTCACACATTTTCCATTCATTCTCTCCCTCCCCCATTTATTCCCACATTCACTCAGGAAGCCTAATTCCCTTGTCCATGGCACCCCTCTTCCTTTCTCCTCCCAGCCTTCTTCCTTTACTGGGAAATGGGAGGCCTGGGTAGGCTGGGAGGCACAGGGCCCAGCATGGACCCTTCCCAGCCCCCAACCCAGGCCAGCTCCTGGGCATGTGCTCTGAGGGCCGGGCAGGGCCATTCTTTCCCTCTTTTCCCAGTCCTGAGGCCAAATCCCCAGGAAATGGCCTTACCTACTAATCCCAGGAGCTTCACCACTCATCGCTGTTCTTCAGAGCAGTTTCCTGGAAGAATTCATTGGGTTTCCCAGAAAATGTTTCTGGTCACCTTCTCTTTCCATGACTGTAATTCATTACTTTCCATGTGTCATAATTAGTTTAATGCCCAGTCTTGGAGTATCTGCATTTGACATCGGAAACATTTCTGTGAGGTAAATCCCAAGAAGCCAATAGCTGCCGTGGCACATGCAAGACCACCGAAATGATGCAAATGACCTTTTAAAGAGACCCTGGGTGGGAGCGAGAGAATTGAGATCTGATCCCTTAGCTCCAACTGGCTTGGGCAGGTCTCTTTCTTTTTCTGGTCTTGAGTTTTCCCAAGGAAGAGGCAATATCTCATGGCAATCAAGAGCCTGGTGGGTTGAATCAGACCCACAGGGTTCAGATCTCAGCTCTGGCTCTCACTAGCTCTGTAACTTTGAGAAAATAACCAGAGCCTCAGTCTCCTCATCTGTAAAATGGGGATAGTGATATTATTTATTACCTAGAATTGTAATGATAATACAGTGAGCCAACACATGTGAAGCACAGTGCCTGGTACTCAGTCATTTCTTGAAATGTCTTAGCTGTGAATGATAAGAAGAAGAAGAGTATGCTGGAGAAGGGAGAAGGATAAGGAATGGAGATTGTATGAAATCCCTAGGTGCTAAGCTAAGGTAGTCATGGAGTTGGACAGGGAGGAGAGAATAAAGCTACTTTTGATATTTCAAAAGTTTAATGGGAATCCCACATCTACTTATCCACAATAAAGCCACAAAGGATAACAAGAATTGCAACATTCTTTGCTTTTGGATGAAATTACATTAACTACTTATGGTCAACTAAAAGACTTTGGAAATAAATAGACCTGAACTAAGCCCCCAGGTAAGGTGTGTGACCTTGAGTAAGGAGAGTAACGTCCCCCACAGAGAGACTGACAACACTGATCTTGCAGGGCAGTTACAAGGATTAAATGAGATAATTATGGAAAGCACTTAACATGGGGTCTGGCACAGAGTCAGTACTCAGTACATGACAGCCACTACGGCTAATATCCTTCCCTAGCCTCCCTGGGGCTCAGCTTCTTCATTGGTAAAATTAAAATCATACCACCTGCTTTACTCATTCAACAAATATTTACTGAGCCAAGTACAATGAATACAAAAATGTATTCACCAGATGTAGTTCATGTCCTCTCAGAGCCTACAGTTTGAAGTTGCTCATTATTCATCCATTCAACAAATATTTTTACTGAACATTTAGTATATAACAAGCTGCATAATGGGAGTTAGAGACACAATGACCAGTAAAACAGATTTAATCCCCAAGTATCTACAGAATTATAGCCTAGAGAAGATGTAATAAAATCAGCTAGTGAAATGACTAACATATAGTAGGTGCTCAATGGATAAAAGTTATCTAGGTGCTAGTCAGAAGCTGTGTATGTGTATCTTTGGACAAGTTAGCTCATAAAAATGTTGAAAATTCATGATTTCTTAACACATGAATTTGTTTAATAGATAGGGACTTCGTATGTAAGTATTAAATCACTATATAGTACACCTGAAATTAATATTATACTGTATATTAACTGGAATTTAAATAAAAACTTTAAAAAAAAGAATTGATAATAAAAAATTAAAAATTTAAAAATTTAAAATGAATAAAATATGAGAAGTCCCCCAAAATGAAATTTTTATTAATTTATTTTTAAAATTTTATTTATTTATATTAGAGAGAGAGAGCACAAATGGGAAGGACAGAGGGAGAAAGAATCTGAAGCAGACTACGTGCTGAGCATGGAGCCCAATGTGGGGCTCGATCTCACAACCCCAAGATCAAACCTGAGCTGAAACCAAGAGTTGGCCGCTTAACCGACTGGGCCACGCAGGCGCCACTCCCCCCCCCAATATAACATTTAAATATACATTTAACAAAAGATATGTAGCATCTGTATGCTGAAAACTACAAAATACTGATCAAAGAAAACCTAAATAAATGGAGAAGCATTCTGTGTTCATGGACTGGGAAACACAACACAGTAAAGATGTCACTTCTCCCCAAAGTGATCTATAGATTTAATGTAATTGCTATCAAAATCCCAGCCAATGGGGTGCCTGCATGGTTCAGTTGGTTAAGCATGTGCCTTCAGCTCAGGTCATGATCTCAGAGTCCTGGGATCAAGCCCTGCTCAGTGGGGAGTCTGCTTCTCCCTCTCCCTCTGCCCCTCCTCCCACTCATGCTTTCCCTCTCTCTCTCAAATAAATAAATAAAACCTTTTTTTAAAAAAAAAATCCCAGCCAGCAAGGTTTTTTTGTAGATGTAGACAAACTTGTTCTAAAGTTCATATGGAAAAACACAGACCCTAGAAGTGCTGAAACAATCTTGACAAAGAAGAACAAAGTGGGAGAAATCACTTTACTCAATATTAAAGCTTGCTGTATGGCCATGGTAACCAAGACAATGTGGTATTGGTGCCAGACTAGATACAAAAATCAATGAAACAGAATAGAGAATCCAGAAATAGACCCACACAAATTTGTGCAATTGGTTTTTTAAAAAGGTGCAAAAGCAATTCAAAGAAAGAAGGATAACATTTTCAACAAATGGTGCTGGAGCAATTAGACATTCATAGGCAAAAATAACAACAATAAAAAAGAACCTCGATCCCAAACTCACATCTTATATAAAAATTAACTCCATTTTTGGACTGGGCTATAAGACATAAAACTATAAATGTTTTTAAAATAGGAGAAAATCTTCTGTTTCTAGGGCTAGACAAAGTTCTTAGCCTTAACACAAAAGAACATGATTCATAAAAGAAAAATTGATAAACTGGATCCCATTAGAGTTAAAAACTTTCTCTGCAAAAGTCCACATGAAGAGGATGAAGAGAAAAACTACAGACTGGGAGAAAATATTTGCAAACCAAACATTCAAAAAGGACTAGTATCTAGCACATACAAAGAACTCTCAAAACTCAAATGTAAAAAAAACCAATCCAGTTAGAAAATGGGCAGAAGGGGCACCTGGGTGACTCAGTCAGTTGAGCATTCAACTCTTGGTTTCGGCTCAGGTCATGATCTTAGGGTTGTGAGATGGAGCCCCATATCAGGCTCCGGGCTCAGCGGAAGTCTGCTGGGATATTCTCTCCCTCTGCCCCTTCCCCCGTGCACACGCTCTCTCTCTCTCTCTCAAATAAATAAATCTTAAAAAAAAAAAAAGAAAGAAAGAAAAGAAAATGGGCAGAAGACATGAACAGATATTTCACTGAAGAGGAGATAGAGATGGCAAATAAGTGCTTGAGAAAAGTTTGACATCATTAACTATCAGGAAAATGCAAATTAAAACCACAATGAGATATTGCCGTATACCTACCAAAATGTCTAAAATTAAAAATAATGAAAACTCCAAGGGCTGGCAAGGAGGAAGAGAGACTGTATTGCTCATACATTGCTGATGGGAATGTGAAATGGTACAGCCATTCAAGAAAACAGTTTGACAGCTTCTTAACAAAACTATTATGCAATTACTATAAAACTCAGCAATTTCCATCTTAGACATCCCAGAGAAATGAAAACTTAGGTTCACACAAAAACTATACAAGAATATCCATATCAGCTTTATTCATAAAAGCCAATAACCAGAAATAGCCCAGACATCCTTCAGTGGGTGAATGGTTAAATAAACTATGTACATACATGCCATAGAGAATCCAGGCAATAAAAAGGAACAAACTGATACACTCAACAACCTGGATGAATCTCCGGAGAATTATGCTAAGTACAAAAAAGCCAATATCCAAAGGTTACATACTATTTGATACAGCATTTTTGAAAAGATAAAATTTTAGAAATGGAGAACAGATTCGGCGTTGCCAGGAGTTAGGGACAGTGGGGGAGAGGGGAGAGGGAGGGCAGTGGGCACCCAAGGGCAACTCAAAAACCTTCTGGCTTGGGAATTCTTCTGTATCTTGACTGTACGGATCCACAAACCTACGCACGTGACAAATATTTAGAATTACATACACATCCACAAATGAGTACAAGTGAAACAGAAGAGATCTGAATGAGATTGATAGATTGCACCAATGGCAAATCCTGGTTGTAATACTGTATCACAGGGGATGTAAGATGTTACCACGGGGGGCACTAGGTATAAGGTACACTGGATCTCCTGTATTATTTCTTACTACTGCATGTGTTTTTACAACTATCTCAATAAGGATTTCAACTAAAAATTTTATTGTTTTATATTTTAAAACTTGCATTTTACTAAACAGTTGAAGATATAGAAGAAAATAGAGCAGAAAAATCATCATCCTGAAATACAATATTTTGCTGCACTTTTTTCTGGTCTTTGTTTTTTACATTTATAAGAAAAAAAAACTGTGAGAGACTGGAATAAAAATCAGGGTGATGATGACAAGGTGGGGGCCTTGCTGTCTCCCACCTTCTATGACATCAGAACTCAGTGTTTGAGGGATACCTGGTGACCAGAGGCCAGGAAGGAGGAGGGCACCCATCTGCCTGTCGGGTGGGGCTACCTTGTTCCACCCAGGCAGCCTGACCTGAGGCCATGGTGATCCAACAGGTGGGCAGCAGGGGGCAAGTGGCGGCCGAGCTGTTTGAAAGGAGAAGGGGCACTCGCTGTGAGGACAAGAAACAGGTGAGGTCAGACTGGATGTATGCTGCCTTCCTCCCATCTGGGCTCCCTTTGCCACTGCAGACAGACTATAAGGCCCTCAAAGTCAGAAGAGGCCTTCAGCCCAACTCTTCCTGGAGCCCGACCTGGTGGGACGCAGCATGCATGCTTCCGGGCTTCTTCCCCAAGGCCATTACTGACTGACTCTCTTATTTCATTCCCAGCACTGCCAGCAGAACTTATGCTCCAGGAGGGCTGAATTGTTTGTTTAGTTTCCTACTAGATCCCTAGTGCCTACAATAGTGCTTGGTGCGTAATAGTGGTTGAATGAATGAATGAACAAACTGAATAAATAGGATACAGCTGAATTGTAGAGCTCCTGGAGTATTTGTTATTAGGGCTAAAATTCAAACCTCATGAAGATTTATGTCAAAATGGGAAATGTCATCACTTACAATGCACAGCCCGGTGCTCCCACCCCCTCTCTCTTTCATGACTTACAACATGCCTGAGAGGCACTATTAACAACCTCATTCACAGATGGATAAACCAAAGCTTAGAAAGGCAAAAAGGCCGTATAGCCAGGACCCAGGATTTGAATCAGGTACATCTGATTCCAGGACCCTTAACAAGCTTACCCTACACTCCACTGCCTCCCAGATGGAGAAGTGAGGGAGGTGTGTAAAGAAGGCTGGGAAGGTCACCTAGGCCTTGCACACCATGGAAAGAGATAGGACTTTATTCTGAGATTAATAAGAGGCCATTGAGGGGTTTTAAGCGGAGCAATGAATGACTGATCTCTATACGTTTTCAAAAGATTTGTTCACTTGTTCATTTGATATACATGCCCCAATTCCTCCTTTGTGCTGGACCTCACAGCAAGATGGGGGCCTTGTGGGGTTCCCATCATGCTCCACCTTTTCCTAAAAAGAGTTGCATAAACACCAAACCCCAGGAAGGCTCTTTTGAGAAAAGTCCCAAAAAAAGTTCTGTGGTTCAAGGAATGCTGATATTCTTGTCCCCCCAACCTTGGAGATTTACACTGCTCATTCACAGAGGCTCTGAGAAGTTCTGCACCAAGGAATTCACTTCACTTTGTTAACTACAGCATTTCCCAAACCAATCTAAAACAGTCACAGCTTTTCTTTTTGAAAGACCTTTCAGGGGCGCCTGGGTGGCTCAGATGGTTAAGCGTCTGCCTTTGGCTCAGGTCATGATCCCAGAGTCCTGGGATCGAGCCCCGCATCAGGCTCCCTGCTCAGCGGGGAGCCTGCTTCTCCCTTTCCTTCTCCTGCTCAACCTGCTTGTGCTCTCTCACTCTCTCTGTCAAATAAATAAATAAAATCTTAAAAAAAAAAAAAGACCTTTCAGCATATGTCAAAATCCATTTTACAGATGAAGTAATTTAGGCTCAGAGAGAAGAAATGATTTGGCTCAGGCCCCAAGACAGCAGCACAAGGAGAAGAGCTAAAACTTAATCCTGCCCCTGTTTCGCCCTTTGCCCCCCACACAGTACAAAATACAAACCCAGCAGCAAGTGTGCTGGGGAAGACATCATCCTGTAAAGTGCATGGACAGAGAGGTTGTTAAACAGCAGAGCATTCACCACAGAACACTTAACAGCCATTATAAAGAACGAAACAGTTCTCTGTGTCTTATGCCCAGGGAATATTATTAAGAAAAGAAAAAGTGCCCTTAAGTGTACGATGCAAGGATCTTTGTACTGGGTCTACACACCTGGGCAGTCACAGCCTGCCCCCCCTCCCCGGCCAGGTCAAGCTATGGAATAGTCCTGGTGCCCCAGAAGCCTCCTTCAGGCCCCTCCCAGCTCGTCCCCTTCCCACATAACCATGATTCCTGACCTCTATCATCATAGATGAGTTTTGTATTTTCTTGAATTTCATGTTCATGGAATCAATGTGTACCTTTATGCCTGGCTTCTTTTGCTCATCCGTGTATCTGTAAGACTCTGCCAGATTGTTGCTTTTTAATTTATTTTTATTTTTAAAGTTCATGATGATAATAATATAGTTGCTAGTATATACAAAGAAAACTATCTGGGGAAGAGGCAAATCATGCAAATCTTTTATCTTCTTTGTGGCGGTAGCAGGTCTAACTCTTGCTTCACAAACTCAGTAAATAAGAAATGTGTTATTTCAAGGCAAATTAAATCTGGCTCAGCCCGCATCTAGTGAGTTGGGGAAAATTCAGTGTCATTCTATACTGTGTGTGCCTTAATCCTTTGTCCACTTTTGCTTGCCCTGACACTGTCACTCTCCCAACTCACATTGTCTGTTGAAAATCGGTGTCTCTGAATTCGCTGTGCTAGGGCCAGCCCAGCCACACGGCGGACAGTGGGTGCCAGGCCCCTCCCAGACTCAGACTGCCCTTGTCTCTTCTCCCACCTCTCTAAAAGACCCCTTTCTCCTCCCTTAATCCTGGCACGTCCACCAGAATCTCCTAAATGACCTTGGACTGATGCAGGCACCAGCGAGCAATGTTGTCTCCAGGTAGCTCCTTCACTCCATCCTGCCTCAAAATGCTATGACGAGACTTCCCAGTAACGGGCCAGGCTAGCCTTCCCACTGGAGCAACCACAAAATGCACGACATCTGTGAGGCTGCCAGTCTTGGGTGAGGGCCACCAGGCAGCACAAGAGTGCCATCCCGGAGGAAAGGAACACTTGTGACAGCCTCCACTCTTTCCCAGCGGTGGCTGCACCGAGGTAGAGGCCAAGCACGGCACCGCAGTCCTGCTGAGCTGCGGGGGGGGTGGGGGTGGGGCAGCTAAGGCACCGGACTCTGTAGGACGAGGCCCTGGAGAGGGGAGAGAGCTGCTCACCCAGGGGTTCCCCATGACTCCTTGGCAGAGGGCTGGGATGCGCATGCCAAGGGCTGGATTAGCCACTCTCACCAGAGTGGCTGTTCTGCCCTTGAGAGCAGAGCGGAGATCCTGGAAATTCAGCAGCACTGGAGGTTGCCGGAATTCCGGCCCAGCTAGAGCAGAGGAGCTCCGTAACACTCAGGCATCCATTTGAGAGCACACAGACACAGACATGGACACGCATCTATGCACACACATAAACAGACATGTATGTGTATATATACATGCACACACACATATACATACATATATTTGGAAAAAAAGAAAACTTTAGAAGCAATGGCTAGAGGCGCCTAGGTGGCTCAGTCGGTTAAGCGTCTGCCTTTGGCTCAGGTCATGATCCCAAGGTCCTGGGATCGAGTCCCACATCAGGCTCCCTGTTCAGCATGGAATCTGCTTCTCCCTCTCCCTCTGCTCCTCCCCTCTGCTTGTGTTCTCTCTCTCTCTCTCAAATAAATGAAATTTTTTAAAAATCTAAAAAAAAAAAAGAAAGCAGCAGCAGCAATGGTCAAAGTTTCCACATTAAGAAGGAAATAAGGAAGAATTAAACTCAACAATAGAAAGAAGAAACAATAAAGATAAAATCAGAAATTAATGAAATAGAAAATGAAAATAATAAATAAAATTAATAAACTTTTGCTTTGAAAAGATTTATAAAATTGGTAAATTTTTCATAGACTATTTTTTTTAAAAAAAGAGAAAACACAGATTACCAATATCGAGAATAAAAGGGAACTATCACATGTCTACCTCCTATAGACATTAAAAGGATATGAAGATAATATGAGGAATGACTGGATGCCAATGCATTTGCTCACCTAGGTGAAATGTAGAAACTTCTTGGACAACACAATTTACAAAAGTGACTCAAGAAGAAATAAAAAGTCCAAAAGATTAGAAGCCCAAAAGATTTCACCAATAAATTCTATAAATCATGTGACCAATCTCACACAAATTCCTTCATAAAATAGAGGCGGAGGAAATGCTTCCTGACTCATTTTAAAGGGGCAACATAACCTTGACTCTAAAACTCCATAAACATATAGAAAAGAAATCTAATCTCTCCATGAATATAGTTGAAAAGAACAATCTCCACAAACAGTAGCAAATCAAACCCAGCAATATAGAAAAAGGTGAATGCATCATGAACAAACGGCTTCCTGAAGGAACCAGGTTGGTTAGGTATTCAAGTCAATCCATGCAATCTGCCGCAGGCTCAGGCAAAAAAGGGCAGCACTCAAGTCTCTCAGTGGATACAGGAAGTGCATTTCACTAATTCAGCGTTCATTCTTGGTAAAATTCTCAGAACAGTAGAAACAGAAGGAAATGTCTTCAAACTGAGAAAGGACAACAAGGAAAAAGCTACAACTACCTCCACTCAACACCACGTCCCCCTAAGATACAGCACAAGATGAGGATGTTTGCTTTTGCCGCTTCTATTGGTATTTTACTAGTGATTCTAGTTAATATACAAGGCAAGCAAAAAAGCTAAAGATTTTTTGAAAGAAAAAGAGTAGAAAGGATGAAGTAAAACTTCTTCCCAGACAGCATGATTTTTTATATACAAAATCCTAAACTCTATCAGATAAAAAAGAAAGAATTAAGTCATAAGACACAAAATCAATTGTGTTTCTATAGACTAGCAACGAACAATTGGAAAATGAAAATTTAAAAACGATACTATTTACAATAGCATCAAAATCCATAAAATACTTCAGAAAGATGAGCATGGCCTCTACACTTGAAAATGATGAAACATTGCTAAAAATAACCAAAGATAGTGTAATGGAGAGATTCACCATGATCACGGATTACAAGGTATGATATTTTAGAGACATTCTTTCTCACCAAATTGAACCACAGTTTCAATGTAATACTAATCAAAATCCCAACAGGGTTTTTTTTATAGAAACTGAAAAGGTTGATATATACATATATATGTGAAAATGCAAAGGATCTAGGGTAATCAGAACAAATTTGAAAGGAACAAAGTTTAAAAACTCACACTATCTGATTTCAAATGTTACAATAAAGCTGTATGGAGGAAGAGCAAGATGGCGGAGGAGTAGGAGACCTGGATTTCGTCTGGTCCCGGGAATTCAGCTGGATAGGGATCAAATCATTCTGAACACCTACAAACTCAACAGGAGATCGAAGAAAAGAATAGCAACAACTCTCTGAACAGAAAAGGGACCACTTTCTGGAAGGTAGGACATGCAGAGAAGTGAATCGGAGGCGATATTTGGGAGGATAGACGGCGGGGGAGGGGGCCTCCGTCGGCCGCTTCTGGCAAGTGATAGGGCCGCAGAGCACAAATTCGGAACGTTTAGAAGTCGGCTCCGCTGATGGATGTCGCTCCAGTGGCTAAGCAGGGGGTGGAACCCTCATGAGACAGTGTGGTCTCAGCACCCTCGGGGTCATAGAAAGACCAGGGGTGCCTGAGTGTGGCAGAGCTCCCAGGTATCGGAGCGGGGAAGCCGGCTGCAGAGACGGAGCCAAGGAGTGGGCTCTCAGCTCGGGGTTGCCATAAACCGTGATCCGGGGCACAGTCGGGCCACTGCTCCTCCAGCAGGGACCCAACAAGCGGCAGGTCCGGGGAGACTCCCCTTCCTCCCCCAGGAGGAGCAGCACGGGAGCGCACTGCAGGGATCTGCTGGGTTTGGAGACTCCACATGGGGTCGGGTGCCAGAGAGAGAAACGCTCCATCACTGGCCGGGTGAGCACGGAGTGCGGCCAGAGACCGGGGAGACAGGAGTGACTGATGGCTTTTCTCTGGGGGCGCACTGAGGAGCGGGGCCCCAAGTTCTTGGCTCCTCCAGGGTGGAGATTGGGAGGCCGCCATTTTCACTCTCGGCCTCCAAAGCTGTACGGAAAGCTTGCAGGGAACAAAAGCTCCCGAGAGCAAACCCGAGCAGATTACTTAGCCCGACCAGGCAAGGGTGGGGCAAGTCCGCCTCGACAAAGACATTTGGGAACCACGGCAACAGGCCCCTCCCCCAGAAGATCAGCAAGAACAGCCAGCCGAGACCAAGTTTACCGATCAATGAGAACAGCAGAACTCCAGCGCTAGGGGAATAGTGCACATAGAATCCATGGCTTTTTTACCCTGATTCTTTAGTTTTTCAAAGTTAATTTTTTTAATTTTCTTTTTTTCTTTTTCTTTTAATTTTTCTTTTTCTCTTTTTCAACCAACATTTTATCAATCCCTTTTTTAAAAATCTTTTTTATTTTTCATTTTTAGAGTCATATTCTATCCCTTCATTGTAGTTAACCTTATTTTTTGTATATATATATAAGTTGTTCTCTCTTTAAAATTTTGGGATACAGATTCTTCTAACAGACCAAAATATACCCTAAATCTCTAGTGTATGGCTTTGTTCTAGTCTCCTGCCTGATCACATTCTCTCCCCATTTTTTAAAAATTTTTCTTTCTTTTTTCAACCAACTTCTCATCAATTCCTTTTATAATTTTCTTTTATAATTTTCATCTTTACAGTCATATTCCATCCCTTCATTGTATTTACCCTTATTTTTATACATATACAAGTTTTTCTTTCTTTAAAATTTTGGGAGGCAGTGTCTTCTAACAGACCAAAATATGCCCAAAATGTAGGGTGTGACACTGATCTATTCACCAGCCTGATCATATTTGATCATATTCTTTCTTTCTTTCTTTCTTTCTTTCTTTCTTTCTTTCTTTCTTTCTTTCCCTTTCTTTTCCTCCTGGTTTCGGGTCTCTTCTGATTTGTTTAGTGTATATTTTTCTGGGGTCGTTGTTACCCTGTTAGCATTTTGTTCTCTCATTCATCTGTTCTTCTCTGGATAAAATGACAAGATGGAAAACTCACCTCAAAAAAAAGAACAAGAGGCAGTACCAACTGCCAGGGACCTAATCAGTACAGATATTAGTAAGATGTTGGAACTAGAGTTTAGAATGATGATTATAAAGATACTAGCTGGACTTGAAAAAAGCATAGAAGATACTAGAGAATCCATTTCTAGAGAAATAAAAGAACTAAAATCTAACCAAGTCGAAATCAAAAAGGCTATTAATGAGATGCGATCAAAAATGGGGGCTCTAACGGCTAGGATAAATGAGGCAGAAGAAAGAATTAGTGATATAGAAGACCAAATGATGGAGAATAAAGAAGCTGAGAAAAAGAGAGATAAACAACTACTGGATCACAAGGGCAGAATTTGAGAGATAAGTGATACCATAAGACGAAACAATATTAGAATAATTGGAATCCCAGAAGAAGAAGAAAGAGAGAGAGGGGAAGAAGGTATATTGGAGCAACTTATAGGAGAGAAATTGAAAGTGGGGGGGTGGAAAACCATTTACCATGCTAATGGACATCAAAAGAAAGCTGGGGTGGCCATCCTTATATTAGACAAATTAGATTTTAAACCAAAGACTATAATAAGAGATGAGGAAGGACACTATATCATACTTAAAGGGTCTGTCCAACAAGAAGATCTAACAATTGTAAATATCTATGCCCCTAACATGGGAGCAGCCAATTATATAAGCCAATTAATAACAAAATCAAAGAAACACATCGACAACAATACAATAATAGTAGGGGACTTTAACACCCCCCTCACTGAAATGGACAGATCATCTAAGCAAAAGATCAACAAGGAAATAAAGGCTTTAAATGACACACTGGACCAAATGGACTTCACAGACATATTCAGAACATTCCATCCCAAAGCAACAGAATACACATTCTTCTCTAGTGCCCATGGAACATTCTCCAGAATAGATCACATCTTAGGTCACAAATCAGGTCTCAACTGGTACCAAAAGATTGGGATCATTCCCTGCATATTTTTGGACCACAATGCTTTGAAACTAGAACTCAATCACAAGAGGAAAGTCGGAAAGAACTCAAATACATGGAGGCTTAAGAGCATCCTACTAAAGAATGAATGGGTCAACCAGGAAATTAAAGACGAATTAAAAAAAATTCATGGAAACAAATGAAAATGAAAACACAACTGTTCAAAATCTTTGGGATGCAGCAAAGGCGGTCCTAAGAGGAAAGTATATAGCAATACAAACCTTTCTCAAGAAACAAGAAAGGTCTCAAATACACAACCTAACCCTACACCTAAAGGAGCTGGAGAAAGAACAGCAAATCAAGCCTAAACCCAGCAGGAGAAGAGAAATAATGAAGATCAGAGCAGAAATCAATGAAATAGAAACCAAAAGAATGGTAGAACACATCAATGAAACTAGGAGCTGGTTCTTTAAAAGAATTAATAAGATTGATAAACCCCTGTCCAGACTTATCAAAAAGAAAAGAGAAACAACCCAAATAAATAAAATCATGAATGAAAGAGGAGAGATCACAACCAACACCAAAAAAATAAACAATTGTAAGAACATTATGAGCAACTATATGCCAGCAAATTAGATAATCTGGAAGAAATGGATGCATTCCTAGAGACGTATAAACTACCAAAACTGAACCAAGAAGAAATAGAAAACCTGAACAGACCCATAACCACTAAGGAAATTGAAGCAGTAATCAAAAATCTCCCAACAAACAAGAGCCCAGGGCCAGATGGCTTCCCAGGGGAATTCTACCAAACATTTAAAGAAGAATTAATACCTATTCTTCTGAAACTGTTCCAAAAAATAGAAATGGAAGGAAAATTTCCAAACTCATTTTATGAGGCCAGCATTACCTTGATCCCAAAACCAGACAAAGCAAAGACCCCAACAAAAATGAGAATTACAGACCAATATCCCTGATGAACATGGATGCAAAAATTCTCACCAAAACACTAGCCAATAGGATCCAACAGTACATTAAAAGGATTATTCACCACGACCAAGTGGGATTTATTCCTGGGCTGCAAGTTTCATTCAACATCCGCAAATCAATCAATGTGATACAATCATTAATAAAAGAAAGAACAAGAACCATATCATCCTCTCAAGATGCAGAAAAAGCATTTGACAAAGTACAGCATCCTTTCTTGATTAAAACTCTTCAGAGTGTAGGGATAGAGGGTATATACCTCAATATCATAAAAGCCATCTATGAAAAATCCACAGCGAATATCATTCTCAATGGGGAAAAACTGAGAGCTTTCCCCCTAAGGTCAGGAATGCGGCAGGGATGTCCACTATCACCACTGCTATTCAACATAGTACTAGAAGTCCTAGCCACAGCAATTAGACAACAAAAATAAATAAAAGGCATCCGAATCAGCAAAGAAGAAGTCAATCTCTCCCTCTTTGCAGATGATATGATACTTTATGTGGAAAACCCAAAAGACTCCACCCCAAAATTGCTAGAACTCATACAGGAATTCAGTAAAGTGGCAGGATATAAAATCAATGCACAGAAATCAGTTGCATTTCTATACACCAACAACAAGACAGAAGAAAGAGAAATTAAGGAGTCGATCCCATTTACAATTGCACCCCAAACCATAAGATACCTAGGAATAAATCTAACCAAAGAGGCAAAGAATCTGTACTCAGAAAACTATAAAAATACTCATGAAAGAAATTGAGGAAGACACAAAGAAATGGAAAAACGTTCCATGCTCATGGATTGGAAGAACAAATATTGTGAAGATGTCAATGCTACCTAGAGCAATCTACACATTCAATGCAATCCCTATCAAAATACCATCAACTTTTTTCAAAGAAATGGAATAAATAATCCTAAAATTTGTATGGAACCAGAAAAGACCCCGAATAGCCAGAGGAATGTTGAAAAAGAAAAGCAAAGCTGGCAGCATCACAATTCTGGACTTCAAGCTCTATTACAAAGCTGTAATCATCAAGACAGTATGGTACTGGCACAAAAACAGACACATAGATCAATGGAACAGAATAGAGAGCCCAGAAATGAACCCTCAACTGTATGGTCAACGAATCTTCCACAAAGCAGGAAAGAATGTCCAATGGAAAAAAGACAGTCTCTTCAACAAATGGTGTTGGGAAAATTGGACAGCCACATGCAGAAGAATGAAACTGGACCATTTCCTTACACCACATACAAAAATAGACTCAAAATGGAGAAAGACCTAAATGTGAGACAGGAGTCCATCAAAATCCTAAAGGAGAACACAGGCAGCAACCTCTTCGACCTCAGCCACAGCAACTTCTTCCTAGAAACATCGCCAAAGGCAAGGAAAGCAAGGGCAAAAATGAAGTATTGGGACTTCATCAAGATAAAAAGCTTTTGCACAGCAAAGGAAACAGTCAACAAAACCAAAAGACAACTGACAGAATGGGAGAAGATATTTGCAAATGACATATCAGATAAAGGGCTAGTATCCAAAATCTGTAAAGAACTTATCAAACTCAACACCCAAAGAACAAATAATCCAATCGAGAAATGGGCAGAAGACATGAACAGATATTTCTGCAAAGAAGACATCCAAATGGCCAACAGACACATAAAAAAGTGCTCAACATCACTCAGCATCAGGGAAATCCAAATCAAAACCTCAATGAGATACCACCTCACACCAGTCAGAATGGCTAAAATTAACAAGTCAGGAAATGACAGATGTTGGCAGGGATGCAGAGAAAGGGGAACCCTCCTACATTATTGGTGGGAATGCAAGCTGGTGCAGCCACTCTGGAAAACAGTATGGAGGTTCCTCAAAAAGTTGAAAATAGAGCTACCCTACGACCCAGCAATTGCACTACTGGGTATTTACCCCAAAGATACAAATGTAGTGATCCGAAGGGCTACGTGCACCCTGATGTTTATAGCAGCAATGTCCACAATAGCCAAACTATGGAAAGAGCCAAGATGTCCATCAACAGATGAATGGATAAAGAAGATGTGGTATATATATACAATGGAATATTATGCAGCCATCAAAAAAATGAAATCTTGCCATTTGCAACGACGTGGATGGAAATGGAGGGTATTAAGCCAAGCGAAATAAGTCAATCAGAGAAAAACAAGTATCATATGATCTCACTGAATATGAGGAATTCTTAATCTCAGGAAACAAACTGAGGGTTGCTGGAGTGTTGTGGGGTGGGAGGGATGGGGTGGCTGGGTGATAGACATTGGGGAGGGTATGTGCTATGGTGAGTGCTGTGAATTGTGTAAGACTGATGAATCACAGACCTGTACCTCTGAAACAAATAATACATTATATGTTAAAAAAAAAAAAAAGATAGTTGAGAGGGAAAAATGAAGGGGGGGAATCGGAGGGGGAGACGAACCATGAGAGACTATGGACTCTGAGAAACAAACTGAGAGTTTTAGAAGGGAAGGGGTGGGGGGATGGGTTACCCCAGTGATGGATATTAAGGAGGGCACGTATTGAATGGAGCACTGGGTGTTATACGCAAACAATGAATCATGGAACACTACATCAAAAACTAATGATGTAATGAATGGTGACTAACATAACATAATAAAATTAAATTTTAAAAAAAATTTAAAAAGCTGTATGGTCATCTAGATAGTGTGGCATTGACATAAGATAGATAGAGAAAGGAATGGAACAGCATAGTGACGGTGGAGAGAGCTGTTACGGATTGAACTGTGTCCTCCAAAATTCACATGTGGAAGCCCCAACTGTACTTGGAAATAATTAAGGTTAAATGAGGTCATAAAGGGTGGGGCTCTACTCCAATAGCACTGATGTCCTTATAAGAAGAGAGATACCAGGGAGGCACAGAGAAAAGGCCGTGTGAGGACACAGGGAGAAGGCAGCCTTCCAGAAGCCAGGGAGAGAGGTTTCACCAGAAACCAACCCTGCCTCACATCTTGATCTTGGACTTCCAGTTTCCATGACTGTTAATTTTTATTAATAGTTAATGTTAATTTTTGTTTAAGGTGCCCAATCTGTGGTATTCTGTTATAGCAGCTCCAACAAACTAATACAGATTTAGCACTGACATAAAAATTGATATATAGATCAGTGAAACAGAATGGAATCCAGAAGCAGACCCACATAAATTTGGTGGGCATATTTTTTGACAGAGAGCAATGCAATCCAATGAATAATTAGGCTTTTTAAACAAATAATTCTAGAACTGGACATTCATATGAGGAAAAGAATCTTGACCCCTTCTTCACGGCATATACAAAAATTAATTCAAAATGGACTATCTACCTAACTGGAAAATTAAAACAATAAAATGCCAGGAAGAAAACAGAGGAGAAAAATCTTCACAACCCTGAGTTAGACAAAATTTTTTAGATTGCACACAAAAGGCATAACCATAAAGGGAATATGTTTGATGATTTGAACTTCATAAAACTTGAAACCTTTTAACTTTCAAACACCCTGGTAAAATGAAGAGGCAAGCCACAGACCTGGAGAAAACAGTCACAATACAAACATCTGACAAAGAATGTATATCCAAAATAAATAAAGAACTACTAAAACTTAATAAGAAGACAAATTGCCCAATAAAAAAAATGAACTGGGTTTTTAATAGACACGCCCACAAAGTAAGATATGTGAATTATGATCAGTAAGCACATGAAAAGATGCTCAACATCTGCTATGGATTGAATGCTTATGTCCCCCCTAAATTCATATGTTGAAATCCTAACTCCCAAAGTGCTGGTTTTAGGAGTTGGGGGTCTTCAGGAGATGATTCATGAGAGTGGAACCCTCATGAATTGGAGTAGTGCCCTGATTTAAAAAAAAAAAAAAAGACCCCAAAGAGCTCTCTCTGCTCTCCACCATGTAACGATACAATGGAAATGGATGGAACCCAGAAGATCGCCCTCACCAGAACCTGACCATGCTGGCCTCCTGGTCCCAAACTTCCAGCCCCCGGAACAGTAAGAAATAAATTTCTGTTGTTTATAAGCCACCTGGTCTGTGGTACTTTGTTATAGCAGTGCAAACGGACTAAGACAACATCATTCATCATTGGGGAAGTGCATATAAAAACTAGATCGAGGTACCACTACACAACCAATAGAATGCCTAAAAGAATTTTGCCAATAGGAACGTGGAGCAACTAACATTCTCAGGTTGCTGGTAGAAATGTAAATTGGTTCAAACCCCTTGAAAACAGGTTGGTGGTTTCTTATCAAATTAAACATGCACCTGCCATATGACCCAGCATCTGCATTTCTGGGTGCTAACCCAAGCAGAATGAGAACATGTGTCCACCCAAACAGTTGTATCCAGGTGTTCATAGCAGTTTTATTCATGATCATCAGAAACTAGAAACAGCCCAAAGTCCGTCAGTAGGTAAAGAGATAAATTGTACCATATTCATACAATATATTACTCATCAATAACACTGAACACACAAACATGGAGACAACTCAGAAGCATTATGTTGAGCAAAAGTAGCTAACCACAAAAGACTATGAAGTTCCATTTATGCAGTTATAGACCAGGCAAAATTACTCCATAGTGACAAAGCAGATTAGTGGATCCCTCTGGCAGGGTGAGGGTAAGGAGGGAACAGACTGTAAAAGGGTATAGGGAACTTTCCGGGATGATGGAAATATTCTTTCTCTTGACTGGGATGGTAGTCCACAGGTGTAGACATGTCAAAACTCATCAAACTGTACATTTAAAATGTGTGCATTTTATTGTCTGTGAATTATACCACAATAAAGTTGATTCCTTTTAAAGATGATTTAGAGCAAAAATGTAAAAGCGAGGCAAGGAATGAGAACAGAAGTGGGCCTTCTCAGCAGAGAGAAGGGAGGGAAAACTCCAGTGGAATGTCACCGAGCTGCCATGTTACCTACTTCTGCAATGTTTGGGGGTTTTGTAGTAAGCATGCATGCCATAGATAACTGGAAAAAAGTTAAACTCTAAAAACGATCTTATAGCACCGCTCTGTGAGGGCAGCAGGGATGCCTGCCCCCCAGTGAGTCACTTTCCTTCCTCCTCTTCTTGCCACCAGACGCTGTTGGCATTGCTGATCTTGGTGCTGTACGTGGGCACAGGAATATCAGGTGAGCATTCTGGAAGCTGAGAAAGGAGGAGCCGAGTCCACCCGGAGTCAGGAGGGGTATTCTGGAGATGGCTGCATGTCAATGGGGCCTCCAAAACTTGCCTTCTCCCCCCTTCACCCACTGGGATGACCAACCATGTTCATTTCAATGACTGCTCATTTGCCCTTGTTAAGAGGTGATGTTTGTGCCTGTTTCAGGAAGAAGTTGGGAAGTGTCAGAAAGGATCAGAGAATGTAACTATCCCCAGAATCCTGTGGCTTCCCAGGTAACATATTCAAAAAAGGTGCTGAGGGGATGTCAAGTTTGACTGAGGAAATCTGGGAAGGCTTCCCAGAGGTGTCATGGGCGAGCTGGATCTTGAAGGATAAGTAGGAGCTGGCCAGGTGGAGAAGGTGGGGATGGGCACTCCAGAGAGAAGGAATAGCGTATGCAAAGGCTCAGAAAACTTTTTGAAACCAGTGGCAAGGGGGTCCTACGTGAAAAAGCTCAAGATGCAACTTTGACGTCTGCCTTTCAGGGATTTGAATACCAGACCAATGAACCCGCAGAAGAGCCAATAAAGGTCATCAGGACCTGGTTGAAGGAAAACTTGCATGTTTTCTTGGAGAAGCTAGAGAAAGAGGTGCAAGAGCTGGAGCAGCTGGTCCGGGACCTGGAGGAGTGGTTAGATGCTCTTCTGGGAGAGGGGCACCCGGAGGATCCCTGCTCCAACTTCAAAATTCACCTGTGAGGGCCAGGGCTGGAACCTGGGGAGGACACCAAGCGGAAGCGGGGGGTGGGGCGGGGGGAGGGTTGCCAGGGGCTCCTTAATAAGGGCTGAGCTGTGACACTTGAATGTCAAAGCAGGCAAGAAAATAAAATAGTTGGGACACTAAGAACCTTGCTGGTTCATGAACACTGTCAGGATGACCCCAAGGCTCTGCTGAGGTATCCTCCAGCCCACCAGAACTCTGGCACATTGGAACCAAGCCAACCTCCGGGTCAGGACCCTCGCCCACTTACCTGAGATATGGTGCAAATTCCCTAACCTCTCAGAGACAAAACTGCCTCATTAGTAAAAATTAGGGATGCCAATTTGCCTCAGAGCATTACAGTGAGGACCAGATGTGTATGTGCATAGAGTAGGTGCCTGATAAAACAGTTCTTCCTTCCTTCCTTTCTTCCATTCCTTTTCCTTCCTCCCTGGAACTTAGCAAGACTCTGGTTCTGGAGTGTATAGATGTTATGGGGCAACTCAACTCTCAGACACTGCTGCTGAGAGCATAAATTGCCAAAACCCCCGTGCAGGGCAATTGGTGATAGCATTCAAATTCACATAGCAAAACAAAGGACCAGTAGGGCCCAGTTTCAGTTAGTAGAGGTCCGGCCGAACAGTGGATACCCTGTAGCTATGAAAGAGAATGAGGACGCTTTCCTACTGATAGAGAAGTGTTCACAGAAAAAGGTTGTTAAATGAGAGAAATCAAGGCGTAAGAAGAGCATGGGACAAGAATCTATATTTCGTTGTTGTTGATGATGACGATGTTATTGAATGTGCAAGAAAACGCTAGAAGGATACAAAATGGTGGGGGGGGGGCAGATTGGGGAAGTTGAAAGTGGGCAAATGTACGACCAGGATGAAAGAGAAACTTTTCACACTCTTTTTTTTTTTTTTTTTTTTAAAGATTTTATTTATTTATTTGAGACAGAGAGAGCACATGAGAGGGGAGAGGGTCAGAGGGAGAAGCAGGCTCCTTGTTGAGCAGGGAGCCCGATGTGGGACTCGATCCAGGGACTCCAGGATCATGACCTGAGCCGAAGGCAGTCGCTTAACCAACTGAGCCACCCAGGCGCCCCTTTTCACACTCTTATTTTCAGACTACATGATTGTTTTGCCTATTCAAATATTTTTAAAAGAAAATTACCCATTATTTTGCCCGCAGAGAAGCACAGGAATACAGTGTATACAAGCAAAATAAGAATATCACTATGATGAAATTATGAGTGACTTAATTTTTTTTTAAACAGTGCTAAGAGAAAACCCTCTCTTTTGATTAACTTATTTTGATTAAACAATGATAATTCTTATCTAGGATTTTCCCTTGACTTCCAGGAAGTTCAGCGTTTAGTTGTCCATGGTGGGAATTATATCTGCCTCACTTTTTTGGACCATTCGCCCCTTTCTAAGATGTTTTGTTTTCCAATTTTAGTGGAGCTATTATATACATGCCAACTGTTAGAACCACCTCAAATCTGTGGAAAGTCAAGGGGGTCCAATTCAAATCATCTCATAGAAAATCTGACTGACAGGAAATGGCACAGAAATTCTGTTTGCTGGGAGGAATTATTCAATTGCCACTTGGGAAGGAAAAAGTCTTTGCAAGTTACAGTCACAGTTTTGCCGCTTTGAGTATATGTCAGGGGGTGGGGACCAGAATCTGTTTTTCTCCTTTGCAGCTATTTCAGCAAGTGTTCTGTAGGAAGGTCTGATAATGATATTTCTTTGCATTTATTTTTACTATTACTCTAAAGGCTATAATAACATACCCAAAATCACGTACATGGGCTCTACTGGTATTTAGAGGGTTCCCAGGCAGAATTTTGACTATATACACGTTTAGCCGAACCCACACTTCAGCCTCTAACTCCTATCTAAGTTGCAATTGTATTGTACCTGTAATATATATCTATGTATATGTTTATGTTTACATATTATATATATTTATATGTTTTCTTTTATATATATGATATAGTTGTAAATATTTTTTATAAAACACATATGTATATAAAATTGGAGGATACATGAATTAAAAAAAAATGGAGCCTAGATCCTTGAGGATTGAAACCACCCCTGTGGTTATTAGCAGAGCCTTTGAGCAAAGGAGTCACACCCTGAAAGCTCTCAGGCATCAGCCCCACACACCCACACACAGGGCTTGATAGAAACAGCCCGTGCTGGTGTGGGGTTGCCGCCCACTGATGGTGGTCACTTTTGGTATGTTGGCTTGTGAGCCCATAAGAACAGCAAGCCACTCAGCACGGCTCAGGCAATGAGAGTTTATTGTGGCGCAACACGGGAGCCAGAATCTCATGGAAATCAGGAGCATACCATAACTTGGGATCCTGGAGACTGGAACAGGAAGGTATTTAAGAACCCAAGGTATCCACCAAGGTGCTCCAGGAGCCCGGTCACAAGAATCTGGGAGCTTACCTTTAGCTTTCCACTTTTACCTTGACTTGGCCGCTCTCTGGGTCTCTGCTTCTCTTTGTGTGTCTGCCCCCTATCTTCCTGCTTCCAATGGCTTCCTTGCCCCCCACTCTATCTAGCCCTGCTTCAGCTCAGCACTTCTGCCTGTGAGTCCTCCTAACTCTAATTTGCTCCTGGTCCCACAAGGCCTCTCCCTTTCTCATGACCTCCCAAACTTCCAGTGACCATACAATTCTGTCTGCACTTCACAGATCAGGCTCCAGGGGAGTGGGTGGGTTATGATTGACTCATCTCATTGGCTGGAGCTTCTTGTCCTAGCCAGACTCTGTGCTGACCAGGCTTTGGACTAGATGACCTCCGGGTGACCACCCTCGCCCCCTCCCCCCACTCCAATCAGTTGTGACAGGACAGAGAGGGGAGGATCAAGTACTCCAGAATGGAGCTACCTCATACGAGAAACAGCCTGGGCCCCTTCCTGACGGGTGGCTCTGGACCATGTGTAATGACCTCACATTTCCCAAGGTGGTCAGAAATGTGGCAGAGAGAGTGATGGCAACCCTTGTACCATGGAGCCCCAAGAGTCAGTATCAGGGAAGCAGAATTGTGTGAGACAAACATTCAAAGGCTGACTATAATTGCTGAGAATGAGGTGGGAGGGGCTTGGCCACCAGAGTCACCAGAGTCAACATAGGTGAGTGGGTCAGCCTAATCTGGGAATATTTCATTCATTCTCCAGTTCTTGGGTATGAAAAAGACAAATGACACACTTAAAAAGAAGATTATGGGGGTGCCTGGGTGGCTCAGATCATGAATGATCTCAGGGTCTTGGGATTAAGCCTGGCATCAGGCTCCACGCTCAGGGTGGAGTCTGCTCCAGATTCTCCCTCTCCCTCTGTCTCTCCTGCTGCTCTCTCTCTCTCTCTCTCTCTCTCTCAAGTAAATAAATAAATAAATAAGTAAATAGAGTGTGACTACCTTTAATGACTTTGAAGTCTTATAATTTGAATGAGTTAGACAAAATGTTGCCCAGTAGATCTATTAAGGGGTCTACTTTCATATCTATAGAGTGGACTCGCCTTTGGGAGAGAAAATGTCTTTTACTTGAGAATACAACTATTTCCAGCTCCTTCCATTCAATCAAGAATAATGCTGCCAGGAGAGCAGGGTCTCCCTGCCCCCATCCCAGTCCCCAACCCAACCCCCTTCCAACAACAACGAGCTCCAACTGATTGTGATCTTGCAAGGCCAGGCTTCCCAGCCACTGAAGACTAATTTAAATAGAAAAGGGAGTGGTGCCTGGGCGGCTCAGTCCTTTAAGCATCTGCCTTCGGGTCAGGTCATGATCTCAGGGTCCTGGGATAGAGCCCTGCATCGGGCTCCCTGCTCAGCCGGGAGTCTGCTTCTCCTTCTCCCTCTGCCCGCACCCCCCAAACCCGGGTCATGCTCGCTCTCTCTCTGTCTCTCTTAAATAAATAAATAAATTCTTTTAAAAAAAATAGAAAAGAGAAATTGAATAATAAGATCAGGAGTCAATTTTTTTTTAAAAAAAAGAGAAAGAGTGGGCTATGCATGTGCCAGCCACTGGTGAATGAGAAGTTTACAGGCTAATGGGAAAAACAAGCAGAAGAGTCAAGACAAGGCAATTTTGGAGAATGATAAATGTACAAGTAGAAATGAGGAAACAACTTAGCAAGCCACTGTGGTTTTCCAGGTAGAAACAGAAGCTTGGAGTGGGGAAGAGGTGCAGAGAAGCAGAATTCAGTTTGTAAGTATCATCAGCTGGACGTGCTGATGGAGAAGAATGAGGAAGAAGGGTCCAGACAGCTGTCTGCCCGGCCTCAGGACGCCCTCTCTCTTCAGTGCAGGGCAGCTTGAGCCATGATTTCAGGTCCTGACCCAAGATGCTCTTGAGGACTACGTGGAAGAGACAGGTGTGGTCTTGTTAAGGGAAAAGTGGCCAGTTGGAAAAATGTCCTGACCACTCAATTATCCCCATTTCTTCCTTTGTTTCAGGCACCTGGAGCATGAGGTCAGCATCACAAACAATTAAAAGTTTAATTAATTTTAATTGATGGTTTTCTCCCCATCTCTCTTTTACTTAATAGATCTACTTGGCAGGCTTCCTGATGCTCCCTCAGGCTCTTCTCTTTTGCTAACACTGATTCATTCTACATTTTTCCTTGTCTGTTTTATTGCTTTTGGTCAGCTTCTTTTCTGTGCCTCCAACTTATATAATGGGGAAAACAGCCACAGTCATCCAGATAATTCATGTTTTAAAGATAAGAATCTGATAATCTAGACAAAAGTTGGATAAGATAAAGTCCACCTATGTATTAGCTATATGTATTTCCTAAGAATATAAGGATTATTGGGGAGAAATAATAAAATTGTGGCAACAGACATTTAAAGAATGTGTTCCTGTTTTAGGGGCTCGGTCGAGTGCTATTGCTAGTTCCAATTTATGGATAAGAACACTGAGGCATAGAGAGATCATATCATTGATCAAATTATATCATCAGTGAATGGGAGCCAGAATTCAAACCCAGGCTATCTGGCATCGAAGCCCTCACACCAATTCAATGAGCTTCACAGCCTCGCCTCCATGAAGCCTAGCCAAGATAACGTCTTCTCTCATTTTATTGTTAAGTAATCATATGCAATTAAATTTACAGGGCAATAAATTCTCATCGCATGCTACTACATGTTGGGTACATATAGAGAGAGGTAGAAGTCACATTCCCTGCCCACATACAGCTTGTCTTTCTACCATGAAACCAAGAAACAAAGACAAGAAAAATGAAGTCTTGGGCGCCTGGGTGGCTCAGTTGGTTAAGCGACTGCCTTCGGCTCAGGTCATGATCCTGGAGTCTTGGGATCGAGTCCCGCATCGGGCTCCCTGCTCGGCGGGGAGTCTGCTTCTCCCTCTGACCCTCCTCCCTCTCATGCTCTCTGTCTCTCATTCTCTCTCTCTCAAATAAATAAATAAAATCTTTAAAAAAAAAAAAAGAAAAAAGAAAAAAGAAAAATGAAGTCTTTACATTCTTGTAGCGGCTATTGGGTAAAGTGCCAAAGGCACCTAATTGCCAAATGAGCTATATACTTAGTGGCTTAACTAAGAATTCAGAGAAGGGATAGGGAGCTTGAGTTGGCACTAACACGAAAATCTGTTAGTCCTGTTATAGAAAAATGCAGAAACTCAAATTAGGCTGCAGCCAAAGGGAAATTGTGGGGGAACCGGAAGAGAGATGAGTGATGGGTGGGGGCAGAGAGTGGCCCTTCCCACTAGAATCACAGCTCAGACATGGGTGCTGGTGTGGCCCAGCCTAACCCCAAGTGTCAGATCCCAGGTCTCAGGTAAGATTTGGGGCCAGGCTTCCCACAGGTCTTTGTGAGAATCAGGTGTATTTTTTTTTTAAACAGATACTCTTGAGAAATAGGAATTTGGGCTTCACTGAAATTATTCCCAGACCAGGAAAGTCCATTTCCAGTCTGCATGTCATATTTTTGATGATGTCAAGTAAAAATGTGGATTTAATTTGTTCCCTTAATCCACAAATTTGTTCAAAAAAATTGTGAAATGCACTAAATCCAATTTGGTTCAAATCTGGCTGTCAGAAGGATAATTGAGGGTGGTGAGGGATGGAGCCAAAGAAGACGCATTTCTGGGGCATCCAAATCCCTTCTGTTGTGACATTTCCAAGAGGACATGCATCCTTGCCGGAGGGCAAAGAAAGAAGACAAGAACTTTATTCGGACACTGTGGCTGGTGTTCTCAGTGCAGTGGCTGAGCCTTCAGCAGAAGGACCTGACTCACCTGTGTGCTTTGGCCAAATCACTCCACCACTCAGAGCCTCAGTTTCCCCCTCTGTCATATGGGGCTACCATCATCTCCTTTGAGCAGCTGTTGGGATATTAAAAGGACGTAAGAGTAAAGCACAGTGCTAGAAAGCCAGTAGGTGCTTACAAATGTAGCATTAACAGAAACGTCCAGGTAAATCTAGACTCAGGCCCAGTTAGATCCAGAGGACACTGGCCCTTGTCTCACTCTCCCTCTGTCAGCTCCGCTTGCCTCTGGGCTGGCCCCATTCTCAGGCAGGCTGTCCCCACTGTGGTGGCAAGATGGCTTCAGGAGCTCAGGCTCTATCGTACTCCCCTCCGTCTTCCCAGAAGGAACGAGAGCCCTCTTCCCTGAGAGCTACGGTCCAAGTCCTGCAACGGAACCTAGTGGTTCTCGGATTGGATCAAATACCCATTCCAGAGCTAATCCTGGTTGCTGCCGTGACACAAGGCTCACATGGGCCAGACCTGTTTTACACATGCATCCCTCTAGCCAGGGATAATCCTAAGCACAGACTGAGTGGAGAGTGGTGGCTCCCCAAGGGAAATCAGGGTGCTGTTACCAGAATGTGGGAAACTGGTGCTAAGAAAAAAATTTAAATACTTTCTTAAAGTATGAATAACAATTCCATACAGTTCCATCACACTCTGGTGGGGTACAAAGTGCATTCTCAGCTATCTTCTTTCATCTGGATGGTAGCTCATCTAGACAAGACAGGTGATCTTTCTGACACCAGGTGCATGGGTGAACTACAGCAAGAATTTACATCTCCTGCCTGTGAGGGCAGGCAAGGTGCATGTCAGAGGAGGTGGCATAAAGGAGCTGAAAGGATAGGGCTTTGGGGTCAAACAGACCTGGTCCAAGCCCTGCCCACCCCCCACTCCCACCTCTGCGTGTGACCTCAGACAGGTCACTCCATCCTTCTGAGCCCCAGTCTGCTGCCCATAAAATAGGGTTTGTCGACATATCTCCAGGGCCCATTGAGAGAATAAAGTCATAACAGCCAACTTTTATTTAGTGTTTACCATGCTCCAGGCACGATTCTAAGCACTTTATGAGCATCCCCTACCTTACTTAATCATCACAACAAATCTATGTGTACTATCAGTGTCTTCACTGCATATGTAAGGAACTTGGGACAGGGGGTACACACATGTCCCAGAGTTGCACAGCAAGTTGTGGAGCCAGGATGCAAACTCAGACAAGCCAACCCTGGGGCCACGTGCTAAAGCCCCACCCTGTGCTCCTTCCCGATTACATGAGGTAATGCGTATGCTGAGCTATGTAAACTCTAACACATTATATAAATGTCACTTGCTATTACTTCTCTCCTCCCGCCCTGGTCATTAAAGCCATGAGGGACCTCATGAATCTACCATTCAGATATGTTCTCTCGGGCTAGACTCGGCCCCTTCGCTGCACTTCCTCCCAGCCTGCCTTTGGCTCTGAGGCTACACCTCCAGGCCCATCTGATTCTGTTCTCTCTAGAGTCCAGGCAAAGTCATTTCTTGCACACAGGCATTCACTTACTCCACAACTTTTAATGACTGAGAGGAGAAGCTGGGGTCATACTGGACAGCAGAACGATTTTGGAGAACCCAACCAACATGATCTCTACTCCCAGTGCGGTGGAGACTCAGAGAAAACGGCACCTGGGGAGGATACTCAGCTCAGCATCGTGGGTAACTTGGGCATAATATTAGAACCCAGCTGCCAGGGTAGGGGTGAGATCCACAGGACAGGGATCATGCAAGTGGAGCAGCTAGCAATCAGAGCCGAGCATATTTAGCTACTGTCACAAAGGGAATTCTACTCTTCACTCCCTCTGGCCTAGAGCTTAACATCATTTCTGTGTAACTTACTTGTTCCCCTCTATAAGACACCCTTCCTTGTTTTTGGTTTCTGCCTTATTTCTCATATCAAAGCACATACTCATTAGCATAAATTCAGAAAAAAATACAGCAAATGTATATATTTCTAAAATAGCAGGCATATAGAGACAGAAATCAGATTAGTGGTTGCCAGGGACTGTGGGAGAAGGGGTAGGGAGCGATTGCTTATTAGGTCCAGGGTTTCCATTTGGGGTGATGGAAAAGTTCTGGAGTTAGATAGTGGTTATTGTTGTACAGCATCATAAATGTACTTAATGCCACTGAATTGTACACTTCAAAATGGTGAAAATGGTAAATTTCATGTTATGTGTATTTGCCACGATTAAAAAGAATTGCAGGAGAGCATAATCTCACTACCCAGAGTCAGCCAAAGCAATCTTTTGTGTATTTCTCTCCACCTTTGTTAATGCATATTTTTAAATAATTAAGGTCATAATGCAAAATAAAATTTTTCATCCTCCTTTTTATATGTAATATATACAATGTAATAAGCATTTTCCCCATATCCTGCATAACATTATTGGGCACTTAGGGAGTTCTTTTCTTCAAAGAACTATTCACTATTATTAACAAATGCATCAAGAAAATGAAAGGCAGGCCATAGATTGGGACAAATCATTCACAATACATATATCTGACAAAAAATGTATCCAGAACATATAGAGAGCTCCTACAAATCAATAAGAAAAATACAGACCACCCAATGTTTTTAAAGTGTGCCATAGGTTTGAAAAGACACTTCAAAAAGAAGAATGGACAATAAGCATGAGGAAAGTGTTCAACATCATTGTTCATCAGGGACATGCATATTAAAATCACAGTGAGACACTAGGGCAATACCACATACAGGGGAGGAAGCAGAGCACTGTGAATCTCATATATTGCTGGTAGGGTTTAAAATTATGCAAGCCAGTTTGGAAATCAGTTTGGTAGTTTATTATAAATATAGACCTACAGAATGTCCTACTGATCTTATTCTAAGTATTTACCTAAGAGAATGAAAACAAAGGTGCATAAAAAATAAAAATAAAAAATATAAGCGCATAAAAACTACAACAACTGGATATAACTCAAATGTCCATAAATAAATTGTGGTTATATTCACACAGTAGAATACTACTCATAAATAAAAGAATGAACTACTTATACATACAATAGCCTGGGTGAGTCTCAAAAGCATTACCTTGCATGAAATAAGAAGACACAAGCATAGCTATTGTCTGATTCCATAAAAACCTAAGCTATGGTGATGGAAATCAGATCAGCATCTCAAGGAAGTATATAAAGAAAGTTTTTGGAGTGATGGAAAAAATTTATATCTTCATTTGGGGGTGGCTACATGGGTGTTTGTTTTTGTTGAAATTCATCAAATGGTACACTTTAAATCTCTTTATTTAATTGTACATAAATTATGTTTAAATAATATTAATTAGAAAAAAAAATAAAATTAAACACCAACTCAATAACCCAACAAATTCACTTCTGGATATTAACCCAAGAAAGAAGTATATATCCACAAAAAGCCTTGTGTAAAAATATTCATGGCAACTTTATTCATAAGAGCCAAAAACCAGAAATGGACTAAATATTCTGATTAAAACAGAATGATGATTAATCTGGATTTTTAAAGATGCATGTTGCTTATAAAAGACAAAAATATAAGGACCCAGAAAAGTTAAAAGTAAAAGGATGGGAAAACGTATCCATAAAAACATCAAAAAATGAGTATTTTTAAAAAGAGGAATAGATCTACTAATATCAGATGAAATAGACATTAAGACCAAAAGTATTAGTAGACATTAAGAGTAACAATTCACAATTATAGAGGGGCCAGCTCAACAGGAATATATAACAATTCTAAATTCAAATGAGTTTAGTAATGGAGCCTCAAATATTGTAAGAACTAAAAGGAAAAATAACTAATTCCATAATCATAGTGGAATATTCTGAAACATGTCTGTCAGTAACTGATAATACAGACACAAAAATTAATAGGATATATAAAGATTTAAAGAGCATGACTAACAAACCTGAGATAGACCCAAATTTACACAGTTACCTGATTTACGGCAAAGGTACCACTACAGTGTAGTGGGGGGAAAATTGTCTTGTCAATAAATGGTACTCGATGAATTGCATAAACTTATGGAAACTTATGGCTGTTGACTCTCAGCTCATATCATACTCAAAATTCTACTTCAAGTGAATCATAAGACTAAATGTAAAAAGTAAAACAATAAAATTCCTAGAATAAAAAATAGGAGTGTATATTTATGACCATGGATAGACACAAATTTCTTAAATAAAACACAAAAAAACACTAAACATAAAGGAAAAGATTAGTACACTAGTCTATTTTAAAATTAAGAATTACTGTTCATGGAAAGACACCATTAAGAGGATAAAAACGCAAACAGCAATTCAAGAAGACATTTGCAATACAAGGAAGCTGTACATTGACTATATAAAGAACCCCTACAAATGAGAAAGAACTCACCCCCAAAATGAGAAAAACCTTGAACAGGCACTTCACAAAAGGGCAATACCCAAGGGATCAATTTGTTACAAACATCTTATTAAAACCACAATGAGATATCATCCCCTACAATCAGAATGTCTACATTTTTTAAACCAAAACCAAGTGTTGCTAGAATATAGATCTATTATCACTCTCCTATATTTCTGTGGAAGTGTAAATTGGTACAACTGCTTTCAAGAACTGTTAGTAGTACTTACTAAAGCTGAATATACACGTTTTATGACTCAAGAATTCTACTACAAATGTGTACTCTTAGAAATGGATGTGTGTGTGTGTGTGTGTGTGTGTTGAAAGTCATGTCCAAAAATATCATACAGCATTATTTTTAATACTTAGGAACTAGAACAGTCCATCAAAAGTCCATTAACAGTAGAATGGATAAATAAATTCAACAATGGAATACTATTTGGCAGTGAAAAAGAGCAAACCAACATATGTAAGACCATGGATAAGCCTCAAAGATATAATGTGACTGGAAGTCAGACAAGAAAGAGTATAATTGTCTATGATCCCATTCATATGAAATTCAGAATTGGGCACAATTAACCTATAAGTGATACAAGTCAGGATATTGGTTACTTTGGGAGAGTCATGACCAAGAGATGGTACAAAAGAGACTTTTGAGGTGCTGGTTATATTCTATCTCTTGATCTGAATGGTGAGTACCTATGTGTATTCACTCAAAAATTCATCAAGCCCTTCACTTAAGACTCGTGCATGAAACTCTATCGTGTTACTCTTCAGTTTAAAAGTTTGGCAAAACATAACATATGCTGGGCGCCTGAGTGGCTCAGTCGTTGAGCGTCTGCCTTTGGCTCAGGTCATGATCCCAGGGTCCTGGGATCGAGTCCCACGTCAGGCTCCCTGCTCGGCGGGAAGCCTGCTTCTCCCTCTCCCACTCCCCCTGCTTGTGTTCCTGCTCTCACTTTCCCTGTCTCTGTCAAATAAATAAATAAAATCTTCAAAAAAAAAAAACAAACCATAACATATGCTATTATTAAAGTTCATGATACTTATTGCCAAATTACTTTTGGGTAACACTGTCCCAGTTCCCACCAGCACTGTATAGGAGTTGTGTCCTAACCAAAGCCTCCCAAATACTGAGCATTATAATCTTCAAAGTCATTCTTCAGCTTCATCTTAACTTGATTTTATCCAACAAGCCAGCAAACAGTTATCAAATCTCAAGCTACAATGAATTCAGATAAAACTATTTTACTTTCTCCCCCTCTTTCCTTCCCCCTACCAAGGCTGTGGGAAAGGAGAGGAAGGGATGACTCTGAGAGAGATGTAATAGAAAGTAGCAATATGACTTATCACGGAATGGCCTAGCATGCACTTGAATCACTTCCTGAAAGCAGCCATTAAAGAAATGGGGTAGGGATGGCTAAAGACATATGGCTTAGAGCAAAGAACACTGAGACAGGAGTCAGGAGGTCCCGGTTCTTAGCCCAGCCCCACCACTACGTCATGGTGACCCTGGGCAAGTCCCTTCCCCTTTCTGGGTATCTGTTTCTTACCCTGTAAAATGAAGGTTTAGATTAGCTGGTCTCCAAAGCCCTTTTCAGTTTGAATTGACCATGATCACATATGACTCAACAGATCCATATATACAACACTGTTTTAAATGCTCTTGAGGCAACTATGGGTACATTTATGCTTGAGTTGAACATTTAATTCACCAAAATTCTCCTCTGGAGACAAAAATATTGCTCGAGGGTGGGAGCCCCCAGGGGCACCTGAGTATGTGAAAAAGGGGCTCTTCTGTAGGAGGAACCAAGATAACTTTGCTCATTTCTCCAGAGAGGGAAGAAGAAAGAGGAAGAAAAGAAAAGCCCAGATAGACATGCAAGATGGCGGAAGGCTGTGTGCTCCATAAAGCAACCACTTTCTATATCCTCACCAATGGTCAATAACATTGCTAAATTCATGACATGCTTGATTTTCTAGGAGCAGATTCTCTTGGTAAAACATGAGAAGGGGTCAAGCTCCCTGCACAGACTGACATGGCCCAGTCTCAAAACAGCCCACGCAAACAAACACAGGGGCCAGGAGGGAGAGGGAAATGTGAAAACATTCTCCACAGGGCCTGGCATATCGGGGACCATGCACTCAGCTTTCACATCAAGGGCAGGGAATTGGGGTGCAAGTTTCACTGAAGCCCATCTCCAGGGCACAAGAGAGTCCTACGTGACAAACACATCCCATTTTCTATGCTGATGATAACCACCTGCTGCCCTCAACCCTCATGAAGTAACTTAGGGCTCCTCTCATTTCCCCTGTCTCCTCCAGCTGGAATCCCTTCCTGAGGCCGGGCCTGCAGCAGCCTTGACACCCCCTCCCCCACCGACCTCTTGGGGGAGGGCAGCCTCACCTGGGCAGGGCCAGTGCCCATGACTGGCGGTGGGTGCTCTCGACGGATGGCCCTCTCCGCCCATCACACAGGCTTTGCACCCTGGAAACCATTTCCCCCTCCCTTGATTAAACCCAAGGTTGAATTCATAATTTTACAATTTTCAAAACTACCTAACTCCGAAGGGGGGAAGAAAGAGCTTTCAGTAACCCCTATTCGGTAGCCAAGAATTAGCAAGGGAAACACTGCTTCCCACTTTCTAATTGATGCCTCTGCCAAGGGCCCCAGGTATGTTGGCTCCTGAACACGCGTCTTTGGGGAATTAGTCTTGGGAAACATATCCTCCAAGGCCATGTGCGCTTCCTGTCGCCAGCAGGACTCCAGGAGCCCCCTTGACGCTAATTTTCTTAATACAAAACCATTTCTTTTTTCGAAATGAAAAATGACTTGTTAAACCCCTCCCGGGTCACTTTTTTTTTTTTTCCTCCCAGAGAAACACATTAAAGTAAACAAACTTGAGATGTAAAATGAAAACAGGGGCCCCCATAGCACCTGCAGGGTTTTAGCAGCTCACATTACAAAGCCCCGTCTGAAGTGGCCGAGAACTGTTTCCATTACAAATAGCCAGTTCTCTTGAAAGTAAGGCAAAAGCCAAATTAGTCAGATTACATCAGGATATATTTTCCTGTAGCATAAGTTCTTTGGAAACACCTGCCTGACATATTTCAGACTTGTGCCGAGGCGAGCCGGGCCTTTGGTGGTTTCAAGGGCTCGTCAAAGTCTCAACACAAATGGGTGTTTGGGTTTTACTCAGGAAAACTGAGTGAGATGCCTATGTGGAATTTGGGCTGCTACAGACAGACTTTCTGGGACCTTTGAGCCGGCAGGGTTTAACCGACTGTTGTCCCTGCAGCAGTGGATGGTGCCAAGATGGTCCTGGAATTCAGGCATCCTATGTCCGAACCTCCTTTGGATGGCAGCGGGAAGGGATCATGTGGTCACATGGCGGTTACGTGGTCAGGGAGCTTTGAAGGGACTTGATGGAGAAGGAGCATGACCTCACTCTGTGGGAAATGTTAAAATTAGGGAAGAGCGCCGAGCCCACAGCTGGGTGGGGAGCTGAATGGAGAAGGCAGATATAGGCAGGCCATGTTCTGGGTCAAAGCTGGGGGTGGGGGGCATCAAGCCCCCCTTATCCTTCCCTATACGTTAATTAACATTCCACTGTTGACAACCGTCCCCCACTGTAGTCTTTCTTTATTTATTTGGTTACCACCCAGTAACCACGGATAATTTACTTTTTCAAATGATCTGCATTGCTTACAAGTGCCTGGTCAAGTAGATTAAATAAATTATGGTAAATCCACAATATGGAATACTACATACCAATTCAAATGAATTGGGGAAAATGACAGGGACTGTGGTGGAAAGACCTCTACGATATAGTAAGTGAAAAAAAAAATCAAGTTGCCAAACAGTACAGATAAGATGATCCCATTTGTTCAAAACAGGGTGGGGGAAGAAAAGACATTCGAATATATACACACAAATGCCTGAAAATGTATAGAAAGTGGACCGGGAGAAGAGACGGTAAACTATTCATTATGGCCACCCAGCAGAGGAAATGGGAAGAAAGAGAGGTAAGGATGGACTTTCATATTCTCTTTGGAATACTCTTGAAAGGTTTACAACAAGAATAAAGCCATGTACTACTTGTGTAAAGAAAAATGCCCACAATAAAATCATATAAAGAGTGAGCGTGTGTTGGGGCACTCCAGATGAGTTCCTAAATCCTGGAAGCTGAAGAATCCACAACTCCAAGTGTGTGATGGGCATCGGCCTGGGGATCTGCTGAGCTCTGAGTCTCGGGATTTCCTTGCACCCCGCTGGGGGCAAGCACGGGCCAGCGAGACACACGAGCAAGCACGCACTTCCTGGAAGGTGTTCATCAGCAATGACATCCGTGTGTCTAGCAGAGCAGTAAAGAGTAAAAGCTTTAGAGTCAACCACCCTGGGTTGACATCCTCCCAAGCAATAGGACTTAGGACACCTTCCTTGACCTCTCTGGGCCTCATTTTCTCAGGAATAAAATGGGAGGTGAGAATGGAAAGTACCTAATAAGGTGGTCAGAGGATTAGGATAGGTAAATCAAGTAAAGGCATTCAGCACAGTGCCTGTGTGGCCAACACTCTAAAATGTGAGTTACTATTAAAGAGGCTGTAGAATGAGAGCTTTCTTTTTACACTTATATGTCCTAAACAAGTGCCTGGCAGGATTCAATTCCATGGATGAGCATTTCCTCCTGAAACAAGAATATGGGCTAAATCCATATTGACCGGCAGAGCTGGGCCACCCAAATGTCCAGAGTGTGAAGGAGCAGGATTGGACTCTTACACGCCCATCAGAGAGCTCTTTATTCCACAGGGAGAGAGCCAAGATACGTAGACACAAGACTCCAGTGTGTCTCAGGTGAGGTGTTACAAACGGGTCAGCCAGAGGAAAGTGCTGGAGCAGAACTCCAAAGGCAAGGAAAGCAGGTCATCTGGAATCAAGGAGCCGGAGACCTTGAGGTTGGCTGGAGGAGAGTGGGGAGGGCCGGGGAGGTGTTCACACCAGCTGCAGCACCTTGCTGGGGTGCACCAGCTGTATTAAAGACCAGGGCTGAATTAACAGCCAGAGTTGCTTAAAGCCAGGAAATTATTGACCTAGAAAGCGATCGTAGACGATCGTCAAATGTAACACGTGCTGGGTCCAATCTGTCTTCTCTCCCAACCAGCAGGAATCTTAACTGTGCAAACTCTGAAATCAGCCCCTGGACTCCTTTGTCTCATACATCACAGCCCAGATCGTCAGCACAATTCCCCCTGGTAGGGTTTTTATGACTGGTGATGATGTAAGGAGGCAGAGAAAACACAGCTGGTCCTGCACGCAGTTTACAGAGAGGGCGCTGGGAGAATGTGTGCCTGTCCCCGAACACGAGCCCTTACAGCTGCTCTGCTCCCCTCCAAAGGCTGAGGGTCCCCACCACCTCTCGTGGAAGGAAACACATGGCTCAGACCAATGAGACATTTCTTTAATTTGAAAAAAAAAAAAATCAGATGTAGACATTTTTAAAGCACTGAGATGTTTGGGGTTCTCCTTCCTTGCTGCCTTCAACAGTGAGTTCCCATTCTTGCCAGCTTGGCCTATTAAATACCGCTCTCAAATGCATCTCCTTCTCTGCATCCCGAGCACCATTGCCTGGGTTGGGCCTCATTATCTCTCCGTTAGAGTCTATTACCATCTTTTTAACTGTTCTTCCTGTCTTGGGTCTTGGCTCCAATCCTGTCTCCACCCAGTAGCCAGAGGGACTTTCTCAAACACAAATCATATGTGTCTCTCTCCCAGTTAAAAAACAAACAAACAAACAAAATAAAAGCCCTTCGATGGGTCCCTGGTTCTTCCAGAATAAAGTGTAAACTCTTTTACATAGAGCATTTTACATAGAATTGTCAATTCTTGTTATTAGTGAATTAGTGAATACTGAACTATTCCTCTTAGGGGGAAATACAGGGTTAGAGAGTCCTGTGAGCCTCTGGCCACAGTATTTTTGTCAATGGATAATATGTAACCTTATTGTATGTGTGTTTCTGTTTAATTTTTATATATACATTAATATACATTGGTGATTCATTCACATCGGACTCACTGCCAATAGGACTACAACTCCTGCCTCGTGAAACTTAGCTAATATACGTGTTTTCTCCAGAAGGCACATCACATCCTTCATTAGCTTAGGAACACTAGACAGCCCTTCAGCACTATGCTTGGGGGCCATTTTAAATGGTGAAATCACCATGAAAAAGCACAAAAAATGGGGAAAACATGGCACAAAGTAGACCATGAAAAAGACACTTGTTTACAGTACGAGAGCTGAAACAGGAGGGCAAAGTGTCACCTTGTTTGTCCTCAGCGGGGGATTTGTGCACTGGGTGACACAAATTTCTCTTTGCTCTCCATACGTCCATAAATGACGGCAAAAGCACTGTGAGTATTGATTTCGGGACCACAAATAAATTTTACTAAGCAAACTTCCAAATATGGAACCTGTGAATAATGAGGATCAACTATATTTATTACCATCGCCTGCCCAGCACCTCTTACGCCTGCTTCTTCTGTCTGGGAACAGAGTGAACACGAGGGCCTACATCTGCGCACATGACCACACAGAGCCCATCCCAATGTCTTATCCCCTCAGCTGCAGTGACTGGTCCAGAAACTGGCACATGATCCAAGCACAGACAATCAGAGACCTCTCCCGGGTTTTTTCTATGCATCCGGGAGGGAAGATTCTTGATTTGGAGGATAGACTTAGAAAGACGGGACTCTGGGCTGTTGATAACCATGTTCCTTGTCATGTTGGCCACAAGTGGTAGGAAAGATCGTAACTGAAGGTGGGAAAGAGGAAGAGACAGAGAGCAGGTCCTGGCAAGTGTAGCTTTTCTGTATTGCTGCCCTCAATTCTCCGAACTCCCCTGGGATCCTTCAGATCCTTTAACAAATCCCTTTTTTTTTTTTCCTTACCCTTATTTGGTTGCCTCTTACAACAAAAAGAGTCCACACAAACACAGCATTAAAGGTCTTTCCTGATCTGGCCCCCATCCACCTTACCTTGTATCATGTTCTTACTTCAAACATTATGTCCCATGACACAGAAACACTTGGAGTTTCCTGCAGGCACTCTGCAGCTCCTCACCTTCACATCTGCTCACGCTGTTCCCTGTGCCTGGAACCTGCTTCCTTCACACAGTAGCTCAGTCATCCAGCCATTCTCTGACCTCTCCTCGGGGCTCCTGCAGCACCCAGCCCCAGCTCCTCTCTTCAATCAACACATGACATTGAACTTCCTTGTTTATAGACCATGAGCATTCATACATCACATAGCAGGGCCTGGTGCTCTGAGGATGACCAGCGGCAAGGTGGCAAACTTGAATTTTTGGCCTGAACTGTGGAGTCCAGGTTTCTGATGCCACTTCTTTCCTAGGGCTAAGCCAGTGCTTCTGATAAAGTTCTTCACATCGGAATGATGGTTCATGGTTCAGAAAACCCTTCTCCATGCATGATTTTGTTGGAGCCTCTAAGAGCCCTGGGAGGCAGCCAGATGGTCCTCTCCCTTGGAGGAAATGGAGACTCTCAGAAGTAAAGTGCTACTGTCCCAAATACATAACCAGTAGATGACAGGGCAGGACACAGGCTTCCTGATTTTGAGGCCAATGGGTTCCATGTGTCTTAAATACTTCACAGGTATTATTTGATCTTCATAACCTAGGTGACCAACTTATCCCAGTTTTCCCAGGAATATCCCCAATTTAATACTAAAGTCCTCCATCTCAGGAACTCCCTCAATTTCCAGCCAACCAGGATGGTTAGTCCCCACACATCACAACAATGATATGAGGCAAGTATTGAAATTGTTCCCACTTACACTTGAGAAAACTGAGGCTCCGAAAGGGAAAGTGCCTGACAAAAGTCACACAAGTAATCAGTGGCAGAGCCAAAATACAAACCAACATCTCTCTGACTCTAGAGCTCTTCACACGCTTCAGCAAGGCCTCTACTATCAACCATTTAACCAACCAGTCAGTCATCTGGAATGCATTAGCAAAACTGAGGCATCATGCAGGAAGAGGGGGTGTCAGGCCACAAATTTTATACAGCCATGTAAAAAGGGAAACAATGCATCTAACCACCATGCTCACTGGGCCTATATTTCTCATCTGATCTTAAGTACCATTGTGTCTCCACAGGGCTTCCAGATCAGCTAGTGGAACAACAAGCTTGACAGATGTTTTTCCCCACTGAATTGGCCAACGATTTGACTGTAACTGTGTCTGTACCCAATGCCAAAACAACAGGCCAATTAATCCAATTCCATTGGCCAATATGGTGGAAAGAGAAAATAAACAAAGCCGGTTGTCTGAGAGAGATGACCCAGTTGAAGACTGAATCTGGCTGGTTATTTCACTACACTGACCAGTAAATTTGGGCCTATCAGATCACCTTGAGGCCCTTGGCAGACCCAGCCTGAACTAGTTGAATTAACTGGTTCTACTGGCAAGGTCCATATATGGCCCCTATCTCCTCAACTTTAAAAGACTAGATCAAATTGATGATGGGTGTTGTACATTTTTCCATGTTATGTAATGACTGCCCATGCTAAATGCTTGCTGGGAATCATTATTTTCAAAGGCCTCTGAGTTCATTATGTAAGAGGCACTAGCTCATGCATTTTGAGCAGACCAGGGCAAAAATGACATTTAAGATATTGCTCAAGTTTTAAAACTAGTGGCTCTACAAATAAACAGTGATTTTTAAAAGAAAGGAGAAAAAAGAGTTTATAAACCCAATAAAGATGCAACAGGGGCCAAGCAAGATGAAAAGAAGTTTAAAGCTGTGGTGAGCCACCTTCTGAGGCCTTCAGAATACTCAAATCCCGAATAATTCCCCACACAGAAGAAGGAAAAGGAGTATTCTCAGACGCCAACCAATAACTCACCCTCCTCCCGCCCCACCCCATCACCACCACTAAGTTGTTTGGATTCAATGTACCAAGTAAGAGGAAGCCAGCAAAGGATTTCATCAAGAAGGAACTGTCCATTCCTCATCTGGCTCTGTCAGCAGAATCAGCCCAGATCCTAGCCCATTCACCTCGGGAAGAGCTAAGAGCCCCAGGGCAAGCAATAGCAGTTTCCCTGCTTGCTTCCCCCCCACTACCCCACCCATCACACCAGCTCACCCACTAGTATAGCTAACAAAGATAACATTAAGCACCTACTGTGTACCAAGCTGTGTCCTAAGCACCTTCCATACATTACTCCATTTAATCCTCACAAAACTTTGTAAGAGCTGTTATTATCAAACCCAATTTAAAATGAGGCATGGAGAAGTAAAATTACTTTTCTCCTGGTCCCACAATGGTGGAGTGGGGATTTGAAACCAGAGGTCTGATTCTAGAATTTTTTGTTCTAAGTACCTGCTGTCAATCCCCCGGACTCTCCAGCCATTGGTACCACACTCTGGCTCCCAATAACTGCCCTGGGTTCTCGTTATTTGGGGACCCCCAGCTGGAAGACCAAGCTGAGGCTGAGTGTGCAAATGTGGCCACCTGTGGTGGATTTGTGGGCGGCATTGGCTGGAGGGGAGAGGAGGTATTTGCAAACAGCAAAGAACCAAGCCTCATGGATTTGCTTCTGAGTCCTTTTAAGAGAGGATTTAAAGACAGAAGTAAAAAAGAGTTAAGTATGTGTCAAAATGCTTCAGATAGAAAATTAAAAAAAAAAATTTCGGGGCACCTGGGTGGCACAGTCGGTTAAGCCTCTAACTTGGTTTCAGCTCAGGTCATGATCTCAGGGTCGTGAGATCAAGCCTCGCATCGGGCTCTGTGCTCTGTGCAGAGAGTCTGCTCAAGACTCTCTTTCTGGGGGGCGGAGCAAGATGGCGGAGGAGTAGGAGACCTGGATTTCGTCTCCTCTCAGGAATTCAGCTGGATAGGGATCAAACCATTCTGAACACCTACAAACTCAACAGGAGATCGAAGAAAAGAATAGCAACAACTCTCTGAACAGAAAAGCGACCACTTTCTGGAAGGTAGGACGTGCGGAGAAGTGAATCCGAGGCGTTATTCGGGAGGATAGACGGCGGGGGAGGGGCCTCCGTCGGCCGCTTCTGGCAAGTGATAGAGCCACGGAGCACAAAATCGGAACTTTTAGAAGTCTGCTCCGCTGAGGGACGTCACTCTGGTGGCGAAGTGGGGGGTGGAACCCTCGCGGGACAGTGTGGTCTCAGGACCCTCGGGGTCACAGAAAGACCGGGGGTGCCTGAGTGCGGCAGAGCTCCCAAGTATCGGAGCAGGGAAGCCGGCTGCAGAGACGGAGCCCAGGCGCGGGCTCTCAGCTCGGGGCTGCTATAAACCGTGATCCGCGGCACAGTCGGGCCACAGCTCCTCCAGCAGGGACCCAACAAGCGGCAGATCCAGGGAGACTCACCTTCTTCCCCCGGGAGGAGAGGTGCGGGAGCGCACCGCGGGGATCTGCTGGGTTTGGAGACTCCACCCGGGGTCGGGTGCCGGATAGAAAGGCGCGGTCACAGGCCAGGTGAGCGCGGAGTGCGGCCGGAGACCGGGGAGACGGGAGTGACTGACTGCTTTTCTCTGGGGGCTCGCTGAGGAGCGGGACCCCGAGTTCTCGGCTCCTCCGGGATGGAGACTGGAGGCCGCCATTTTCACTCTCCGCCTCCAAAGCTGTACGGAAAGCTTGCAGGGAACAAAAGCTCCGGAGAGCAAACCCGAGCAGATTACTTAGCCCGGACCGGCAAGGGCGGGGCAATTTTGCCTCCGGCAAAGACATTTGGGAACCACGGCAACGGGCCCCTCCCCCAGAAGATCAGCGAGAACAGCCAGCCAAGACCAAGTTTACCGATCAATGAGAACGGCAGAACTCCAGCGCTAGGGGAATACTGCACATAGAATTCATGGCTTTTTTACCATGATTCTTTAGTCTTTCAAAGTTAATTATTTTTTTTAACTGTCTTTTTTTCTTTTTTCTTTTTTCCTTTTTTCTTTTTTTTTTTTGAATTTTTCTTTTTCCCTTTTTCAACCAACATCTTATCAATCCCTTTTTAAAAAAAAAACATTTTTATTTTTCATTTTTAAAGTCATATTCTATCCCTTCATAGTAGTTACCCATATTTTTGGCATATATATATATATATAAGTTGTTCTCTCTTTAAAATCTTGAGATAGTTTCTTCTAACAGATCAAAATATACTCTAAATCTCTAGTGTATGGTTTTTTTCTACTCCCCTGCCTGATCACATTCTCTCCCTTTTTTCTTTCTTTTTTTTTTTTAATCCTCTTCTTTCTTTTTTCAAACAACTTATCAAATTCTTTTTTAAAATTTTTTATAACTTCCATCTTTACAGTCATATTCCATCCCTTCATCATATCAACCCTTATTTTTGTACATATATAAGTTTTTCTTTCTTTAAAATTTTGGGAGGGACTTTCTTTTAACAGACCAAAATACACCCAAAATCTAGTGTGTGGCACTGATCTATAATCCAGCCTGATCATATTTGATCACATTCTGTTTTTGTTTTGTTTTGTTTTGTTCTGCTGTTGTTTGTTTTTATCTTTATCTTTTTCTTTTTTCATTCTTTCTTTCCTTTTCTTTTTTCTCTCTTTCCCTTTCTTTTCCCACTGCTTCAGGTCTTTTCTGATTTGTTTAGAGTATATTTTCTGGGGACGTTGTTACCCTGCTAGCATTTTGTTCTCTCATTAATCTATTCTCCTCTGCACAAAATGACAAGACGGAAAAAATCACCTCAACAAAAAGAACAAGAGGTAGTACCGACTGCCAGGGACTTACTCAATACGGACATTAGTACGATGTCAGATCTAGAGTTCAGAATCATCACTTTAAAGATACTAGCTGGGCTTGAAAAAAACATGGAAGTTATTAGAGAAACCCTTTCTGGAGAAGTAAAAGAACTAAAATCTAACCAAGTAGAAATCAAAAAGGCTATCAATGAGGTGCAATCAAATATGGGGGCGCTAACTGCTAGGATAAATGAGGCAGAAGAAAGAATCAGTGAGATAGAAGACCAAATGATGGAAAATAAAGAAGCTGAGAAAAAGAGAGAGAAACAACTACTGGATCACGAGGGCAGAATTCGAGAGATAAACGATACCATAAGACAAAACAACATTAGAATAATTGGGATCCCAGAAGAAGAAGAAAGAGAGAGAGGGGCAGAAGGTATAATGGAGCAAATTATAGCAGAGAACTTCCCTAATTTGGGGAAGGAAACAGGCATCAAAATCCAGGAAGCACAGAGAACCCCTCTCAAAATCAATAAAAATAGGTCAACACCCCGACATCTAATAGTAAAACTTACGAGTCTCAGAGACAAAGAGAAAATCCTGAAAGCAGCTCGGGAGAAGAGATATGTAACCTACAATGGTAGAAACATTAGATTGGCAACAGACTTATCCACAGAGACCTGGCAGGCCAGAAAGGACTGGCAGGACATATTCAGAGCACTAAATGAGAAAAATATGCAGCCAAGAATACTATATCCAGCTAGGCTGTCATTGAAAATTGAAGGAGAGATAAAAAGCTTCCAGGACAAACAAAAACTAAAGGAATTTGCAAACACGCAACCAGCCCTACAACAAATATTGAAAGGGGTCCTCTAAGCAAAGAGAGAGCCTAAAAGCAACATAGACCAGAAAGGAACACAAACAATATACAGTAACAGTCACTTTACGGGCAATACAATGGCACTGAATTCCTATCTTTCAATAGTTACCCTGAATGTAAATGGGCTAAATGCCCCAATCAAAAGACACAGGCTATCAGATTGGATTAAAAAACAATACCCATCGATATGCTGTCTGCAAGAGACTCATTTTAGACCCAAAGACACCCCCAGATTGAAAGTGAGGGGGTGGAAAACCATTTACCATGCTAATGGACACCAAAAGAAAGCTGGGGTGGCAATCCTTATATCAGACAAATTAGATTTTAAAACAAAGACTGTAATAAGAGATGAGGAAGGACACTATATCATACTTAAAGGGTCTATCCAACAAGAAGATCTAACAATTGTAAATATCTATGCCCCTAACATGGGAGCAGCCAATTATATAAGGCAATTAATAACAAAAACAAAGAAACACATCGACAACAATACAATAATAATGGGGGACTTTAACACCCCCCTCACTGAAATGGACAGATCGTCTAAGCAAAAGATCAACAAGGAAATAAAGACTTTAAATGACACACTGGACCAAATGGACTTCACAGACATATTCAGAACATTCCATCCCAAAGCAACGGAATACACATTCTTCTCTAGTGCCCATGGAACATTCTCCAGAATAGATCACATCCTAGGTCATAAATCAGGTCTCAACCGGTACCAGAAGATTGGGATCATCCCCTGCCTATTTTCAGACCACAATGCTTTGAAACTAGAACTCAATCACAAGAGGAAAGTCGGAAAGAACTCAAATACATGGAGGCTAAAGAGCATCCTACTGAAGAATGAATGGGTCAACCAGGAAATTAAAGAAGAATTAAAAAAATTCATGGAAACCAATGAAAATGAAAACACAACTATTCAAAATCTTTGGGATACAGCAAAGGCAGTCCTAAGAGGAAAGTATATAGCAATACAAGCCTTTCTCAAGAAACAAGAAAGGTCTCAAGTACACAACCTAACCCTACACCTAAAGGAGCTGGAGAAAGAACAGCAAATAAAGCCTAAACCCAGCAGGAGAAGAGAAATAATAAAGATCAGAGCAGAAATCAATGAAATAGAAACCAAAAGAACAGTAGAACAGATCAACGAAACTAGGAGCTGGTTCTTTGAAAGAATTAACAAGATTGATAAGCCCCTGGCCAGACTTATCAAAAAGAAAAGAGAAATGACCCAAATCAACAAAATCATGAATGAAAGAGGAGAAATCACAACCAACACCAAAGAAATACAAACAATTATAAGAACATATTATGAGCAACTCTATGCCAGCAAATTAGATAACCTGGAAGTAATGGATGCATTCCTAGAGATGTATCAACTACCAAAACTGAACCAGGAAGAAATAGAACACCTGAACAGACCTGTAACCACTAAGGAAATAGAAGCAGTCATCAAAAATCTCCCAAAACACAAAAGCCCAGGGCCAGATGGCTTCCCAGGGGAATTCTACCAAACATTTCAAGAAGAATTAATACCTATCCTTCTGAAACTGTTCCAAAAAATAGAAATGGAAGGAAAACTTCCAAACTCATTTTATGAGGCCAGCATTACCTTGATCCCAAAACCAGACAAAGACCCCATCAAAAAGGAGAATTACAGACCAATATCCCTGATGAACATGGATGCAAAAATTCTCACCAAAACACTAGCCAATAGGATCCAACAGTACATTAAAAGGATTATTCACCACGACCAAGTCGGATTTATCCCTGGGCTGCAAGGTTGGTTCAACATCCGCAAATCAATCAACGTGATACAATACATTAACAAAAGAAAGAACAAGAATCATATGATCCTCTCAATAGATGCAGAAAAAGCATTTGACAAAGTACAGCATCCTTTCTTGATCAAAACTCTTCAGAGTATAGGGATAGAGGGTACATACCTCAATATCATAAAAGCCATCTATGAAAAACCCACAGCGAATATCATTCTCAATGGGGAAAAACTGAGAGCTTTCCCCCTAAGGTCAGGAATGCGGCAGGGATGTCCACTATCACCACTGCTATTCAACATAGTATTGGAAGTCCTAGCCACAGCAATCAGACAACAAAAAGAAATCAAAGGCATCCAAATTGGCAAAGAAGAAGTCAAACTCTCACTCTTTGCAGATGATATGATACTTTATGTGGAAAATCCCAAAGACTCCACCCCAAAACTGCTAGAACTCATACAGGAATTCAGTCAAGTGGCAGGATATAAAATCAATGCACAGAAGTCAGTGGCATTCCTATACACCAACAACAAGTCAGAAGAAAGAGAAATTAAGGAGTCAATCCCATTTACAATTGCACCCAAAACCATAAGATACCTAGGAATAAATCTAACCAAAGACGCAAAGGATCTGTACTCAGAAAACTATAAAATACTCATGAAAGAAATTGAGGAAGACACAAAGAAATGGAAAAACGTTCCATGCTCATGGATTGGAAGAACAAATATTGTGAAGATGTCAATCCTACCTAGAGCAATCTACACATTCAATGCAATCCCCATCAAAATACCATCCACTTTCTTCAAAGAAATGGAACAAATAATCCTAAAATTTGTATGGAACCAGAAAAGACCCCGCATAGCCAGAGGAATGTTGAAAAAGAAAAGCAAAGCTGGCGGCATCACAATTCCAGACTTCCAGCTCTACTACAAAGCTGTCATCATCAAGACAGTATGGTACTGGCACAAAAACAGACACATAGATCAATGGAACAGAATAGAGAGCCCAGAAATGGACCCTCAACTCTACGGTCAACTAATCTTTGACAAAGCAGGAAAGCATGTCCAATGGAAAAAAGACAGTCTCTTCAACAAATGGTGTTGGGAAAATTGGACAGCCACATGCAGAAGAATGAAACTGGACCATTTCCTTACACCACACACAAAAATAGACTCCAAATGGTTGAAAGACCTCAATGTGAGACAGGAGTCCATCAAAATCCTAAAGGAGAACACAGGCAGCAACCTCTTCGACCTCAGCCGCAGCAACTTCTTCCTAGAAACATCGCCAAAGGCAAGGGAAGCAAGGGCAAAAATGAACTATTGGGACTTCATCAAGATAAAAAGCTTTTGCAAAGCAAAGGAAACAGTCAACAAAACCAAAAGACAACTGACAGAATGGGAGAAGATATTTGCAAATGACATATCAGATAAAGGGCTAGTATCCAAAATCTATAAAGAACTCATCAAACTCAACACCAAAAGAACAAAGAATCCAATCAAGAAATGGGCAGAAGACATGAACAGACATTTTTCCAAAGAAGACATCCAAATGGCCAACAGACACATGAAAAAGTGTTCAATATCGCTCGGCATCAGGGAAATCCAAATCAAAACCTCAATGAGATACCACCTCACACCAGTCAGAATGGCTAAAATTAACAAGTCAGGAAATGACAGATGTTGGCGGGGATGCGGAGAAAGGGGAACCCTCCTACACTGTTGGTGGGAATGCAAGCTGGTGCAGCCACTCTGGAAAACAGTATGGAGGTTCCTCAAAAAGTTGAAAATAGAGCTACCATATGATCCAGCAATTGCACTCCTGGGTATTTACCCCAAAGATACAAAAGTAGGGACCCGAAAGGCTACGTGCACCCCGATGTTTATAGCAGCAATGTCCACAATAGCCAAACTGTGGAAAGAGCCAAGATGTCCATCAACAGATGAATGGATAAAGAAGATGTGGTATATATATACGATGGAATATTATGCAGCCATCAAAAGGAATAAGATCTTGCCATTTGCAACGACGTGGATGGAACTGGAGGGTATTATGCTGAGCGAAATAAGTCAAATAGAGAAAGACATGTATCATATGACCTCACTGATATGAGGAATTCTTAATCTCAGGAAACAAACTGAGGGTTGCTGGAGTGGGGGGTGGGGTGGGAGGGATGGGGTGACTGGGTGATGGACACTGGGGAGGGTATGTGTTCTGGTAAGCGCTGTGAATTGTGCAGGACTGTTGAATCTCAGATCTGTACCTCTGAAACAAATAATGCAATATATGTTAAGAAAGAAAAAAAGAAGAAGAAGAATGTAGCAAGAGGGGAAGAATGAAGGGGGGGAAATCGGAGGGGGAGAAGAACCATGAGAGACGATGGACTCTGAAAAACAAACTGAGGGTTCTAGAGGGGAGGGGGTTGGGAGGATGGGTTAGCCTGGTGATGGGTATTGAGGAGGGCACGTTCTGCATGGAGCACTGGGTGTTATGCACAAACAATGAATCATGGGACACTATATCTAAAACTAATGATGTAATGTATGGGGATTAACATAACAATAAAAAAATTAAAAAAAAAAAAAAGACTCTCTTTCTGTCTCCCCCTGCCCCTCCTCCTCCTCTCTCTCTTTCAAATAAATAAATAAATAAATCTTTTAAAAAGTTCAAACTGGCTTGAGATAGTCAATTTATCTGTTCAAAGAAGAGCAAGTCTTATGGGGGAGAATGAGGACTTCGAATTCAATTGATCCGGTGTCTGTGCCAAGGGTCTTTCTGTCTTTCCATCTACTGATCACAGTGTCAACTTCATGCCAAGTCTGGTCCCCCCTACCCCAGATCTGCAAGATGCCTGTCAGCATCAGCCGTGGCTTCTGTGCCCTCACCAGGTTTGTTGTGGGAGAAAGAGAGCCTGGCTCCCTGTGGCCCTCTCAAAGCAGCAAGAAAACTTCTTTCCCAGAACGTACCCCACTCTGCCTGTCCCTGATTATAGATCCCCACCCATTCTTGTATTTGGAGTTGAATCCAAGCTCTCACCCCTATTGCAATATCCCTATTGACGTAATTTTGAATAAACTCTTCCTTGCCCTTTTAAGAAGTGTCAGAATAAATTTTTTTTTTCTTTATCACCTTCAGCTAAAGGAAGTTGTCTCATCCATGGTTACAATCCTTTGCACAGAAGCCCACATCACATGGCTGGTTGGTGCAGGGATACAAAGGCCCCACATCCTTGCCCCAATCCAGGATATCTCTGAAGGGCCAGCTCAACTTCCGCGGTCCCCGAGAGATCAGCTGAATCCTCTGCTGCAACCACATTGGCTCAACTTCTCATCTGCTTAGTCCTGCTTCCCTCTCTCTAGACAGGTGCCTGCTGAGGGTTGGAAAGGACTCTTACCCTGAAAGAGCCAATGTGGGCCAGCAGACGGGATCATATGCTGGATCAAGGGGACAGAATATAATTGGAAAAGGGAGAGTTTATCAACACAGGCACAGTCCCATATGATATAGCACAAGGACCCCAGGAGAAAGCACTACACACATTACTCAGTAGCTTTCAGAATGGTCAACGCTAAGTAAAGCAGAAATGCCAGAGCCGCCATCATAGATGATGGAAGAAGGGATAAGACGAGTAGATATGTAGATATGTTCTCCACTTCTGTTCTGCAGGTGGACCTGGAGAACGCCCCATCTTCTGATACAGTAAGTAATGTAATGATTCAGAGACATCACAGAAGTTCAGGGGGCCTGTGCTCCATGGGCCAGGGCTCATAGTAGGAGATGGTATTATAGGATTCCATGATAGCAAGTGGATCACAGAAGAATACAGGTCAGGGGGTGCTGCTGACCCATCAGAAGCAAGGTCAGTGCAACCACAGGAATGAGTGGCCAGATGGTGTGGCAACCAAGAGGCTGGTGCATGGAGACCCATAGGAGTGGTGAGGAGAATGCAGTGCCTCTGGATGCAAAACAGATGGACTCCCAAAGGATATTTCTCAAACTATACCAATGAAAAGAAATCAAGGATGACTTATCAGGAAACTGAGGTACGCAATATCAATAGTTATGATCCCTTGCCCAGTTTTCAGACCTGAAAGCTGTCTACTGAAGGAGAGTCTAGGTCCCCATGAGGACGGACCCTCGGTCACTGCAGTGAGGATCTACAGTCATGAATCCCCCAGTCATCTCCCAAAGGGACCAATGGCCATTCACTCAGGTAAAATGTCCACACTTCTCAAGGACTGTCAGATACTGGATCTAAGTGACAGCATCTCCTGGTCCCCTGTAAAGCATCGGGGTCGGTGCGGGGGCGGGGGCAGGTAATCAGCAGAAGCCTGGCCTACGTTTGGCTCAGAGAGACCCACCCGGTGGTCATTAAATATATGGTTCTCAATATATATAAGTGGAATGGATATCCTTTGCAGTTAGGAGAACCCTGACATTGGAGCTCCTTGACATGTGGAGCCATCCTCCTGGGAAAAGCCAAATGGAAGCCCCTGAAACTGTCCCCCATCCTTCAGTCAAGGTATTAAATAAAAAACAATGTCACATCCCAAAAAGAATCTTTAAGAAGCCCCCCTTAACGGGGAGGGAGGGAGCCTCCCCTTAAAGAGCAGGGGTAGTAGTTCCCATAATATCCCCATTTAATTCACCAATTTAATTCACCCATTTATCCCCTATAAAAAGCAGGTAGATTCGGGAAGATGACAGTAGATTACCACAAACTCAACCAAGTAGTAGCTATAATCACAGCTGCTGGTCCAGATGCACTAGGGTTGCTCCAGTATATGGTATGTGGCCCCGGCTCTGATAAGTGTATTCTTTTCTATCCCTGACAAGAAAGAGTACCAAAAGCAGCTTGCGTCCCCATGGACCAGTCAACAGTAAAAATTTACAGTCTCACTCTAAGGCTATATTAACTTTCCCATCCTTTTTCATAATATAGTCCAAAGGGATCTGGAATAGCTGAACATTCTGCAGAGTATCCCATTTCTCAATGACAGACATGGCAGATATCACTATATCAATGACATCACGTTAATGAAACTGGATGAGCAAGAAGTAGCAAATATGTTGGAGGCCTTAACAAGATACATGAGCTCCAGAAGTTAGGAAGTAAACCTTACAAAAATTCAGAGACTTCCTACATCAGTGAAATTGTTAGGGGTCTTATGGTCTGAAGCACGTAAGAGTCAATATACTAAGTAAGGGAGCACATCCTTTCAAATAAAGGACAGCTGCTATGCTCACCCGAGATCCTGCCAGTGAGCAGAAAGCAAGAAACACATCCATCCATCCACTCATTCACTCATTCACTCATTCATTCATTCACCCAAGCTTTGTTGACAGCTACTCTGTGCAAGCTGCTCCATGCCTGAGACTGAGATGAGGTGGGTCGGGAACCATCCGCTGATGTGTTTGCACAGGACCCAGGAGTCCCTGCCTTTTACCACCACCACCAGCCTCCCTGCAGAGGGCACCTGGGGAGCAAAAGCCGAAGGGAAACAAAGGAGCCATTTCAAAAACAGCATCCCAGGGGACCCTTATAAAATGCACTCTAGACAAAGTTCAAGATCAAAGTGAGGTCACCTATCCCAACTCTAAATCTTGTAGTTATCTACTCCCTTTGAAATTCCCTCCAGTGAACACAGCGAACGCTCAATAAAAATCCAGACTGTCTTGCAGGAAAGAGGGTTTCCTCGGGGAGGGGCTGTATATTAATCAGGAGAGCTTACGAAGTCAGGTTGGGTTATATTTTCCCCCTGAATTCTGAGTATTTTGGAAGCTGGTTTGTGGTGTGCACACACCCTATCCTCTCAGAAGGCCTGGCCGCCAAGAGCTCCGCACCCTCTCCCTGAGTTCTGCTTGGTGGCCGTTGAAACAACAAACATCCCTCAGTACACAGGGAGCTAAAGACCGGCCAACTCCAGCGGATCTCTGCTGCTTGCTTCCAAAATTATCCGGCAAGTTCACTGGCGCTGGTTCACGTTCTTCCAGGTTTCAGTGGGGACAGAGGCTGAACATTGGCCTCTCGAAGCACCCTTGGCTGAACTGAGTGAGTTCATGAAAAGAAAAAAAGAAAGAAAACATGGCACAACTGCTCCAAGAAAATTCCCACTGGGTTGCAATTGGGTCACTCCATCTGACCTTTCCCAAAGTAGGGTAACCATCTTTGCGGAATAAAATGTCCAAAGTCAGGGCTTATCACGTGGTGGCATAGAAAGTACAGAGGCTTTGGTATCAGAAGGAGCCAAATTCAAATCCTGGCTCTGCTCCTGTGGGGACCTGAGCTCCCCACATAGCCTCTCAAAGCCTCGATTTCCACATCTGCAAAATGGGAACCTGAACTGACTCCTCGTGTGGATCAAAGGAGAGGGTAACTGTGAGGTGCCTGGTGCCCAGCCCCTGGGCTGGGAGTCCCTTTACCATAACTGGATCAGCTTTCACAGAATCAGAGCTCCTCAGAACTGGAAAGGGCCAGACAGAGCACCGTGTCCAAGTCCAGTTGAATATTCAGTTCTTACGGCCCTTGGGGCTTCTGTCTTATGGCTGACCTCACCCAAAATGGATAGAGATGTCTTGAGAAAGGAAATCAAGACAATGTTTCATTAAAAGGAAAAATATTCGAAGGCATATGCTCCTATCCATTTCTGAGATATCACCATCCTCTGGGGTTGCTGTGTTGGTCTGATATGTGGACTCCAGCAGGCGGTCATGGCAGACGGGCTGGAGAAGCTGGGCCTTGGCAGCCATGCAGGGAGCTCTGACCTCCCTCACATGCTGTCCCATGAGCCCAGTGCAGGGCTATCACTCAGAGGCTGCATCTGCAAGACAACCTGCAATGCTTCCAAAGAGAATGCCAAGGGGGCAGTAGCTCTCTAAATCCCTTAGGAACACCTCATTCCCAAGTAATACACAACTAGCGAATTAAGAGAACTTAGTGGCCCTCATGACTGAGAAGTCTAGGGGCAGGATAGGTTTTAGCAAAGTGTGGTCAGGGGCTCTGCGCAGTATCCAAACGCGTGTTTCTTTCCGTCTCCCCACTCTGCCTTCTGCCCGAGTCTGCCCCCCCGAAGACCGCCTCCCCTCTTGACCACAAGATGGCTGCCTGCAGCAAAAAGGGCATCCTATTCCAGTGAGGAAAGAGAGCTCCTCAGAGATGGCTTCTGTGAAAGAACAACAAATCTTCCTTCTCAAAAGCCTCCAGCAAATGCTTCCCAAGGACACTCGCCAATCACTGCGGCCCAGGGCATTAAGCAGTGAGCACATGCTTAGGCCAACCAGGATCCACCTCCTAACCTTAGGACTTGGGCCTGCTTCCCATCGAAGTATAAGTGCTATGTGGGGGACAACACCCAGTTGAAAATTGGGGTGCTGACACCAAGATAAAGGGGGAGTGCAGCAAATGTGCATGTCACCGTCGAATGCTTTGCCTATCCTAGACATACATCGGCCCTGACTCTCCCCCCGTGTCTACTGCCCTCCATTCTCATGAAGGTAGAGGAGCAAATCTGACCCGTCCATCTCTCTCCAGTGACGAGACCCCTGGACTGACTGATGTTTTGATGGAAGGGGCCCAGGGTTGCCCAACAGCCTAAAATTATGGGTCTCTAAACTTTGTTCCAGGAAGCAATTTTGTCCATGGAACAGTCTCGGGGGTACTGGAATGCAGCAGAAACGGGGTGCCTGGAGGTGAAGGAGGCTGAACCAGTCAGGTACTGGGCTCCCTTCCACTTTAAGCTCATACATCTGCCCCTTACAACAGGTCTCTGCTACTCACTCATTATTTGTAGTCTTGCCCTGCCCCATATCCCATACAAATGCCAAATCCTCCCAGCCTCTGCCTTCAAAAGCCCAGTTTCCTGCTTGGAGTGACCTCGGTCCTCAGACCACTGCCCTGAGATTTGCTTCCCTTGTGACCTTGAGCAGACCCCTAGACCTTCTGCATCACCCAGACAGTCAGCACTATCACTCAGCCAACCTGGAGCTAGCCTGCCTCTGCTGCGTCCTACCTGTGTGACCTTGGGGAGAACTCTTGACCTCCCCCAGGCTCAGCTTTCTTCTCTATTAAATTGCAAGAACAATCCACAATCTAGACCAACAGATATGCTGTCTTTGGGGGCACTGGGTTGACTGGCACATTGTCAGAATCCCTCTTTTTATTATCAGTAATGGCTGGAACTGCTTGACCTGTTCAGCATTAATGTAAACTGTATCCAGGCTCCATTAAAAAAAAAAAAAAAAAAAAAACCTCTTTAAAAGGGAATTAGAGCTCCCTAAAGACAACACTTGCACTAAGTGGGCAATGAGTGGCCCTAGGCTGGTTCCCCAGAGCTCCATAAATTTCTACAGCCTCTCTAAATAGAATGCTTGGAGTTCAGTCCCCCACTCCAAAGCTGGGTCCGTGTACAGACATGTCTGCCCCTCCGGACTGCTTTCTGTGGCTGCCGCTGAAAGCACCTGTATGGCTGACTAAGGTGGGCAGATTCGTGTCTTCTCATTGTGGCTTCAACCCTCCTGCCTTTGGAAGCCTGACTGCTGGACTCAAGCGAGGCCCTGGCAGTGGGCAGAAGACCGCATCAAGGATATGCATCCTCCAATCCCCTCATCCATCCACCCAAGATCTGTTCACAGCTCTTCTGTGCAACCTGTTCCATGCAGAGTGGCGGACCGGCAGGGGGGACCTATTGATGGTGTCACTGCACAGGACCCAGGAGTGTCTGGATCCTGCCTTTTGCCACCACCACCACCCTCCCCACAGAGGAAACCCAAGGAGCTGGAGCAGAAGAGAAACAAGAGCATTTCCGAAACTGCATCTCAGGGGACCCTTACAGAATGCACCCTAGATGAGGTTCAAGGCAAAGTAAGGCCACCTATCTTTACTACAAATCTTAATTTTTTTAAGATTTTTTTTTTATTTTTTATTTGAGAGAGGGAATGAGAGAGAGAGAGCACATGAGAGGGGGAGGGTCAGAGGGAGAAGCAGATTCCACGCTGAGCAGGGAGCCCGATGCAGGACTTGATCCTGAGACTCCAGGATCATGACCTGAGCTAAAGGCAGATGCTTAACCAGCTGAGCCACCCAGGTACCCCTACAAAGCTTAATTTTAAATCATCATATCAATGCATGCTGAGAGTAAATACAGGAGAAAGAGGGGAAGATTCGGTTCAGGCTGGGGGCGGGGGGTGGGGATGTTGCAGAGAACAACCATGAGAGTGAACCAGCCACCAAGAGGGGCGCCGAATCCCCCTTAACTACCCACAGGTATGAAGAGGAAAAGGAAGACAAATAAGAATGTCCCTGACCCCTGAAGCCAGGCCTCACTTATTCAGAAATGATATAATGGTGTTGAGCAGGCGGACGTGGCAGGGAAGAGCATTCTAGCCCACAGAAGAGCATGTGCGAAATACAGTGTGAAAAGAATGCAGTGAGGCAGCTGAGGTCTGCAGGGGTGCACAGCACAACCCCACTCTTGCCATGGTCCTCGGAGGCCCTTCGCTTTGGGTTTAACCACATGACTAGTTTTGACCTCTGGGTGCTAGCAGGCCTGAGGAGAGCAACAGCTAGAAATGTGCCTCCAAGATTAGGACCGTCTCCTCATACTCCTGCCTTTGGCCACGAGAAGAGCATGCTTTAGGTAATCGTTGATCCAAGGAGGATGAGACCCGATACTCAACACACAGCCTGCAGCCAAGCCCAGCTGGGCCCAGCCAACCCACAGGTGCATGAGCAAGAACAATTCATGCTTACTGTGGTATGCCACTGAGATTTTGTGGGGTTTCAGTTACACAACAAATGCTAATTTGTATGCCTCGTATCCCTAGGTAAGACGTTCAGAATCTATCCTGCATGAAAAAAAGCAGCACTTAATAATTTTATGCCAACAGTCCTTTCACAACTTCCCAGGTAAAATCTGGAGTAATGAAATTCACTCCATCCTTATTCCCTGGAGCAGGGCTGGCCGTGTGGAATACACACCCCAAATCCTTGCTGATAAGCTGACAAAATCATTCTTTCCACTGGTGTCTCTGTCTGGAAACATTTTGCCCACCTAACAGATATACATTTTCTGCTTCAAGCACTCTGTTCAAAACCTTCACAGAACCTTCCCCACCTCCAAGAGGAGCTCCAGTGAGTTTGGCTCAACTGGTGATCTGGCTTCTCCTCCTTCTAGACCGTGAGCCCCTTGAGAGCAGGAATAGTGTCTCTCTTCTTGGGTCCCCAGTGCCTAGGACAGGACCTAGAGAGAGTCGGCACCTGGGACACGTTTGTGGAATGAATGAACAAACGAGCCTCCGGACAGCTCCCAGCACAAAAGCGAGGCCAGTGGCCCTCACGCAACAAATGCTTGGTTGCCTGGCTGCCAATGTTTGTCCTAATTAATTCCCTCGCCTGTTATTTCTTTCTTCTCTCATTTAGAATCACAAACTCCCTCCCATGCGCTACTCAGCCTCTGCTACAGTAACCTCTTTATTCCATTTTAATAATACCTAGACTATGGACAGAGTGACATAAAGGAAACCCGTGAGTCAAAACATCTATGGTAGGAAAAATACAGGTGACCTATAAAGCACTTCACCAACTTTCCTGAAGACTTCATGTTTGGACCTTATAAATCACAGGCGCCTGTCCCACGCGGGCTGGCCAGCCACACTGCAGCGAGCTGCCCATCTTTAAGAGGCCTGGTGGCACAATGGCTTGTTGATGCAGGGTATTTATACAGAATTTCCCACATCAATCTTGGTGTAAAAAGTGAGGTGATGTCATCGAGCAGTGAAACAACTATCATCTGTAGAAAATCCTAGGCAGTCCCCGGGACAGAGTCGTGCTTGTTTATTTATTCACGGGTGTATGGATTTTAAGATGGACACAGAAGCTGTGCCACAAAGACCAGGAACGTTGCACACGGTCATGCCCTCTGACCCAGGAATCAGGCCCCTTCTAGGAACCTGTCCTAATAAAATCACTGGGAGGTGCAGGGAGAGAGGCACAAAAACTTATGTCCATAGTTTGATACCTGGGATGGTATCTAGAAAAGGAAAAACACAAACAACCTCTACTTATTATAACGGGAGGTGGTAAGCAAACTGGGTTACGTCCACGTAATGTAGTGTTTTACAGCCATTAAAAATGATCATTAGGTCCTTTCCCCTTCCCTTCCCTTCCAGCTTCATTCTGTCTAGAAGCCGTTAGGTGTGGCTGAGCAAGGTGGGCGTCTCCCGAATGCTCCAGAGCCTGAGCCAGGTGCAGGGTATGTCTACACGGGGTGGTGGCAGTGGCAGCGGTGGCCCAGCCCAGGGCACTGAAACATGAGTGTCCATGCAGGAGGGTGGCCTGGCACAGGGTGTCTCCCCAAGTGGATGGGAAGGGGACCCCTGCAGGGAGGTGGTGGGGGTGACAGCCTAGCACAGGGGTTCAGAGCCTGAGTGGATGGAGGAGAGTGTCCTCATGAGCCATGGCGGCTGCAGTGGGCCAGCACAGGGTGCTGGAGCCTGACCAGTGTAAGGAGGGCCTCCATCTGGGGTGAGGGGAGGAACATCGCAGTATATCAGTTCAGAACCCAAGTGGTTAGGAGGTCGTCCCCTTGTTTGGAGGGTGGGGTGCAGGGGCAGGGAAGAGACTGCGGGAGCATTAAGGCAAATGGTAAAAACATTTTGAGTTTCCCATTGCCAGAAAAGAGAGTTACACATCTGGAAAGGCAGAAAACTAGAATGAACCTGTGGAAATGGAGATATTGGTGTGACTTCATGTGAATTCATGGAGATATAGATACATAGATACATTGATAGCTCTGTGTGTGTGTGTGTGTGTGTGTGTGTGTGTCCACACATCCCCCAGCTCTGTCTTCTGAGAGCACTGAGAGCATGTACAAACAATAATAGCTCAAGAGCAATGAGCACACCTAGCAACTAGATCTTGGTTTCTAAATACCATTCTCCACTAAAAGAAACCAGGGGTTTTGTGGAGAAGTGGCTGTTGGAAGAGGTGATCTGCAAGAGGCCTAAGCATACCTGCACATTCTTGCTTGGTGTGCCAAGAATAGAAGAATCTGACCACTCCCTTCCAGGCATGTCCCAGGGTTGCGGTAGCAGTAAGCAACTTTGCAGAATGAGTAATGGAGAGATGGAGAGAAGACTTGCTTCATGCCTTCTATAAAAGCAGCGGACTCCCCAAGCTCAGTGTCTAGCTGTAATGCAAATGCACTGCATGTGTACATCTGGGCCATATCATATTGCTCCTGTTAGACTTGAGCATAGGAAAACCAATGTGAGGATGCTGGTGCTCATGCTACTTCCTGTGTCCTGAGTAATAAAGTCCTTTGTCTCTGACTCAGAAGTCTCACGTATTCCACCAGCTTCCATGAAAGAGGAACAGGCTCTAATAGTTTGCAATTAGAATAAAACCAAATCCCAGACCAAATGATAACTGATTCTAGGGCTGGGCCAGGAAAAGTATGAGACATGACTACAAGATGCTTTACCAGAAAATAAGGAAATAGTCAGAGGAAGATGGGAACACATCAAAAGGACACAGAACAGCTCAAAGGGCTCTCACTGGACAAATCTGAGACAATGTGAACATCAAAATAAATAATAGTAACAGATTATAACCTATTAAGATAGGAACCCATGATTCATACTGACTTAAATAAACAAAAGAAGATTTTCAAAAGAGATTTTAGGAAATGGGTAAAATGTTCCACTCTACATATAGGGTAGAAGACACAAACTCTTCCTGGTTGGTTTGTTTATCAGAATCCATTCCCCATTTCCCAATATTTGTTTATGGCTCCCCCTTCCCTCTCAGGCCATGAGCTCTGGATGAAAATCTGTTTCAGATGTGGAGCACATGATCCAGTCCTGGTCCATCAAAGCAGGCCATGCCCTTGGCCACTGGAACTAGTCCAGGAATGGGCACTTGACCTAGTCTGTCTGATCAAAGTGAATCTCAAAAGTTTTGTGGGGAAAAAAAATAATTTTACTCTTTTCCACTGGGCTTGAATTTGAAAGGGTGTGACTTTGGAGCTGCTCAGCCATCTTGTCACCATAAGGGAAGAGCCTGGAACTCCTGGGGACACCATGCAGAACCTGTGAGTAAAGCTGCTGTATAGACTTGTCATGTTGCCTAGATGCCCATGGGCTTCCGGACATCCTTGCAATGTACAGTATGTGGTTTTTTTTCCATACCACCAAAGAATTAATTCAATTCTGACACTCTCTACCTGGAAATAGCATCAGATGCCACAGGTTAAAAGCTCAGCCCCCCAACATTGCCCCCTGCTAACACACACACACACACACACACACACACACTTCAGATGCCAATTACAAGTACAGGTGGTCACCTGGGCTTCTGACTAAGCAGCTATGGATTGGAGGTTCCCACAACTCCCTCCTTGGGTTCGATTAATTTGCTAGAGTGGCACACAGAACTCAGAAACATTCTACTTACTAGAATACCAGTTTATTATAAAAGGCTATAACTCGGGGCGCCTGAGGAGCTCAGTCGGTTAAGCATCTGCCTGCAGTTCAAGTCATGATCCTGGGGTCCTGGGATCGAGCCCCACATCAGGCTCCCTGCTCAGCGGGGAGTCTGTTTTTCCCTCTGCTCCTTTATTGCTCGTGCTCCCTCTCTCTCTCTCTCTATCAAATAATTAGATAAAATCTTAAAATAAATAAACAAATAAAACAAAATAAAAGACTATAACTCAGGAACAGCCAGATGGAAGAGACGCACAGGGCAAGGGATATGGGAAGGGTGCTGAGCTCCCATGCAGTCTCCACGCCTGCCACTCTCCTGGAATCCCCATATCTTCACCAAGTGGGAAGCTCTCTGAACCCCATCCTTTTGTATTTTTGTACAGGATTCATCACATACACATGTTTGATTAAATCATTGGTCATTGGTGACTGAACTTAATCTCCAGCCCTTCTCCCCACCTCTGAGGTCAGGGGAGGGTAGGACTGAAATTTCCAACCTCTAATCCCATGGTTGATTCCTCTGGTGATCAGCCCCAATCCTTAGATGACGTAGGAACATTCCAAAAGTCTCCTCACTCACATAACAAAAGACACCTTTATTGCTCTTATCACTTAGGAAACTCCAAGGGTTTTAGGAGCTCTGTGCCAGAAACAGAGAGGAAGACCAAATATACATTTCTTCTTAATAAATCACAATATAGTTATAACTCTTAGGCCTTACGATTCCTTCTTCCCTTGGGTAGAATTCAGAAAACTTGCTTCTCTAGCTCCTTTGCACCCAGTCACAGGTCTGTACTCCGGGTGCCACCGGTAAGATGTATTCATGCAGACTTTGAATATAAAGTAACCAGCATGGGCATTGCTCAACACACGTGCTGCGGGTGAAGGTAGCAGCAGAGGCATCTGGCTGCAAGGGTGGGAGGGGCTCACTGGCTGGGGAAGAACCTCAGAGGCCGCAGAAGCACTCACTGCCCGGGGGTTGGGAGCTGAGTTCCTGATGGCCAGGCGAGCTGCAGTTTGACTGCTTGCTTCTAGCAGTGGTGGCAGGGTCCTCAACATATTGGTTCCCAAGAACTTTTAGGGACATCATTTCCGGAAACTTAACCTTGACCCGGATTCTTCAGCCCCTGCAACAATTCTAAATTACCCCAAATTCTTGAATTAATCTCCTTCTCCACTTGGTAAGCCAGAGTCAACTTCTATTGCTTACAACTGAAAGTTCTCTCTGATTAAAAAAAAAAAAAAAAATAGTGCCAGGAGTCGGGTAATGAAAGTAACAGAACCTAAAACATGGGGAGGGAGGACTTCAGCGTTACTGGCTGAAGCAGATGAGCTTTTTTATGCAGTGGCAAAAAGTTGGTCAAATTGTTGCCTGCTCTATCTTAAGACTTCATGCCAATTGAGATTAAAGAGCCAGAAGAAATGGGTGGAAAATTCTAGAATATTAGTCCATGCTGGCAACTTCTTGCCATTTTTAATAAAGTCCTATGAGAGAGATGATTTCAGATAAGAGCTAGCCAGGCTGCAAGCCACTGGACAGATGAAGCTTTGCTAAGCTAGGCACCCTCTGACTGCATCCTATAATCTAAACTGACTGAGAACTCCATAATTTGAAGGCTTACAAGTTGGAAAAGCCCACATAACAGCAATGAAGCTACAGTGCTAACAAGAAAGGAGATCGGTGCCTCAGACCCTTGTCTAAAACCTTCCCCTAAGAGCTCTCTGTCAAATAAAGGAGGAGCACCAACAAAGACCAAATTAAAGGAGGTATCTCTCCACTCAAGTTTACTATTTGAAATTGCCCCAGTAATCAGTCATTAAACCAGGGACTAGGGGGCTGGGCAGAGCACAGAGAGTGGGTAAAAGATGAGACCCTTTAGGCTTACACACTCCCTCTAGATGAAATCGTTTGCTGTGGTTACTTACACATGGAAGTCTCTGAAATCAAAGACTGGATCTCTATTACATTTTTGAGGGATATATATTTCCAAAACAATCTGAGCCTGGCCTATGAGAGGCCATTAATCCCTACAGATAATCTTTAGGGGCCAAATTCTCACCAAGAAGAATGGGCTAATAAAGCTGTGCAGCCTCCAGAAAAGACATCCACCCCAAAATCTGTCTCATACGTAGCTAAGATAAGACAATATTGTCTCACATCTGGACCTAATGGGTGGCCTGCACTTCATCACTCAGAGATTGCAGAGTTCAAGACAGATGTAATCATTGACTTTGGACTTTGGACTATACACAGAGTACATGTATAGAAAGAAAGGCATGTGTGGATTTTGAGCAACTAAAAGATTGAACTATGGCAGATGTTTTTAACTGGCCACCCAATAGCTCCTCACAATTCGCTTCTTCCTTGCTTTCCTCTACTAGCAAAGTTAAAAACTAGTCACCTTCCCAGACTCCTTTACAGCTAAGTGTGGCCACGCAGCCCAGTTCTGGCCAATTCAATGGAAGGGAAATCACTGGGTAGGGCTCACAGTAATGGTTTTAAAAAGAGATAGGCTCAACTGACATAAGTAAGGCAATGAAACTTTTTATTTAAAAAATACCAAAAATACTATATACAGGGAGGCCTGGCTGGCTCAGTCAGTATAGCATGTGACTCATGATCTCAGGTCATGAGTTCAAGCCCCACATTGGGTGTAGAGCTTACTTGAAAGAAAGAAAGAAAGAGGGAGAGAGAGAAAGAGGGAGAGGGAGAAAGGAAGGAAGGAAGGAAGGAAGGAAGGAAGGAAGGAAGGAAGGAAGGAAGGAAGGAAGGAAGGAAGGAAGGAAGGAAG